>NW_027314753.1:2840000-3017500 GCF_023375885.2 Dermacentor andersoni
TAGGTTAGGTTAGATGTTAGATGTTAGATTATATTAGATGGGAAGTGAGATGTTCGATGTTAGACTAGATTAGACGTTAGGTTAGGTTAGGTTAGGTTAGGTTAGGTTAGGTTAGGTTAGGATTTGATGTTAGGTTAGATGTTAGATGTTAGATTAGATTAGATGTTATGTTAGGTTAGGTTAGGTTAGGTGAGGTTAGGTTAGGTTAGGTTAGGTTATGTTAGGTTAGGTTAGGTTAGGTTAGGTTAGGTTAGGTGTTAGATGTTAGATTAGATTAGATGTTAAGTTAGATGTTAGATGTTAGAATAGATTAGATGTTAGGTTAGGTTAGGTTAGGTTAGTTTAGGATTAGATGTTACGTTAGATGTTAGATGTTAGATTAGATTAGATGTTAGGTTAGGTTAGGTTAGGTTAGGTTGGGTTAAGTTAGGTTAGGTTAGGTTAGGTGAGGTGAGGTTAGGTTAGGTTAGGTTAGGTTAGGTTAGGTTAGATGTTAGATGTTAGATTATATTAAATGGGAAGTTAGATGTTCGATGTTAGACTAGATTAGACGTTAGGTTAGTTTAGGTTAGGTTGTTAGGTTAGGTTAGGTTAGGTTAGGTTAGGTTAGGTTAGGTTAGGCTAGGCTAGCCTAGGCTAGACTAGGCTAGGCTAGGCTAGGCTAGGCTAGGTTAGGTTAGGTTAGGTTAGGTTAGGTTAGGTTAGGTTAGGTTAGGTTAGGTTAGGGTAGGCTAGGCTAGGCTAGGCTAGGCTAGGCAAGGCTAGGCTAGGCTAGGTTAGGTTAGGTTAGGTTAGGTTAGGTTAGGTTAGGGTATGTTAGGTTAGGTTAGGTTAGATGTTAGATGTTAGATTATATTAGATGGGAAGTTAGATGTTCGATGTTAGACTAGATTAGACGTTAGGATAGGTTAGGTTAGGTTAGGTTAGGTCAGGTTAGGTTAGGTTAGGTTAGGTTAGGTTAGGTTAGGTTAGGTTAGTTTAGGTTAGGTTAGGTTAGGTTAGGTTAGCTTAGGTTAGGTTAGGTTAGGTGTTAGATGTTAGATTAGATTAGATGTTAAGTTAGATGTTAGATGTTAGAATAGATTAGATGTTAGGTTAGGTTAGGTTAGGTTAGTTTCGGATTAGATGTTACGTTAGATGTTAGATTAGATTAGATGTTAGGTTAGGTTAGGTTAGGTTAGGTTGGGTTAAGTTAGGTTAGGTTAGGTTAGGTGAGGTGAGGTTAGGTTACGTTAGGTTAGGTTAGGTTATGTTAGGTTAGGTTAGGTTAGGTGTTACGCTAGATGTTAGATGTTAGATTAGATTAGATGTTAGGTTAGGTTAGGTTAGGTTGGGTTAAGTTAGGTTAGGTTAGGTTAGGTGAGGTGAGGTTAGGTTAGGTTAGGTTAGGTTATGTTAGGTTAGGTTAGGTTAGGTTAGGTTAGATGTTAGATTAGATTAGATGTTAGGTTAGGTTAGGTTAGGTTAGGTTAGGTTGGGTTAAGTTAGGTTAGGTTAGGTTAGGTGAGGTGAGGTTAGGTTAGGTTAGGTTAGGTTATGTTAGGTTAGGTTAGGTTAGGTTAGGTTAGATGTTAGATGTTAGATTATATTAAATGGGAAGTTAGATGTTCGATGTTAGACTAGATTAGACGTTAGGTTAGGTTAGGTTAGGTTAGGTTGTTAGGTTAGGTTAGGTTAGGTTAGGTTAGGTTAGGATTAGATGTTAGGTTAGATGTTAGATGTTAGATTAGATTAGATGCTAGGTTAGGTTAGGTTAGGTTAGATGAGGTGAGGTTAGGTTAGGTTAGGTTAGGTTATATTAGGTTAGGTTAGGTTAGTTTAGCTTAGGTTAGATGTTAGATGTTAGATTATATTAGATGGGAAGTTAGATGTTCGATGTTAGACTAGATTAGACGTTAGGTTAGGTTAGGTTAGGTTGGTAGGTTAGGTTAGGTTAGGTTAGGTTAGGTTAGGTTAGGTTAGGTTAGGCTAGGCTAGCCTAGGCTAGGCTAGGCTAGGCTAGGCTAGGCTAGGTTAGGTTAGGTTAGGTTAGGTTAAGTTAGGTTAGGTTAGGTTAGGGTAGGCTAGGCTAGGCTAGGCTAGGCTAGGCTAGGCAAGGCTAGGCTAGGCTAGGTTAGGTTAGGTTAGTTTAGGTTAGGTTAGGTTAGGTTAGGTTAGGTTAGGTTAGGTTCGGTTAGGTTAGGTTAGGTTAGGTTAGGCTAGGTTAGGTTAGGTTAGGTTAGGTTAGGTAAGGTTAGGTTTGGTTAGGTTAGGTTTGGTTAGGTTAGGTTAGGTTAGGTTAGGTTAGGTTAGGTTAGGTTAGGTTAAGTTAGGTTAGGTTAGGTTAGGTTAGGTTAGGTTAGGTTAGGTGTTAGATGTTAGATTAGATTAGATGTTAAGTTAGATGTTAGATGTTAGAATAGATTAGATGTTAGGTTAGGTTAGGTTAGGTTAGTTTAGGATTAGATGTTACGTTAGATGTTGGATGTTAGATTAGATTAGATGTTAGGTTAGGTTAGGTTAGGTTAGGTTGGGTTAAGTTAGGTTAGCAGGGTTAGGTGAGGTGACGTTAGGTTAGGTTAGGTTATGTTAGGTTAGGTTAGGTTAGGTTAGGTTAGGTTAGATGTTAGATGTTAGATTATATTAAATGGGAAGTTAGATGTTCGATGTTAGACTAGATTAGACGTTAGGTTAGGTTAGGTTAGGTTGTTTGGTTAGGTTAGGTTAGGTTAGGTTAGGTTAGGATGAGATGTTAGGTTAGATGTTAGATTAGATTAGATGTTAGGTTAGGTTAGGTCAGGTGAGGTTAGGTTAGGTTAGGGTATGTTAGGTTAGGTTAGGTTAGGTTAGGTTAGATGTTAGATGTTAGATTATATTAGATGGGAAGTTAGATGTTCGGTGTTAGACTAGATTAGACGTTAGGTTAGGTTAGGTTAGGTTAGGTTAGGTCAGGTCAGGTTAGGTTAGCTTAGGTTAGGTTAGGTTAGGTTAGGTTAGGTTAGGTTAGGTTAGGTTAGGTTTGGTTAGGTTAGGTTAGGTTAGGTTAGGTTAGGTTAGGTTAGGTTAGGTTAGGTTAGGTGTTAGATGATAGATTAGATTAGATGTTAAGCTAGATGTTAGATGTTAGAATAGATTAGATGTTAGGTTAGGTTAGGTTAGGTTAGTTTAGGATTAGATGTTACGTTAGATGTTAGATGTTAGATTAGAATAGATGTTAGGTTAGGTTAGGTTAGGTTAGGTTAGGTTGGGTTAAGTTAGGTTAGCAGGGTTAGGTGAGGTGACGTTAGGTTAGGTTAGGTTATGTTAGGTTAGGTTAGGTTAGGTTAGGTTAGGTTAGATGTTAGATGTTAGATTATATTAAATGGGAAGTTAGATGTTCGATGTTAGACTAGATTAGACGTTAGGTTAGGTTAGGTTAGGTTGTTTGGTTAGGTTAGGTTAGGTTAGGTTAGGTTAGGATGAGATGTTAGGTTAGATGTTAGATTAGATTAGATGTTAGGTTAGGTTAGGTCAGGTGAGGTTAGGTTAGGTTAGGGTATGTTAGGTTAGGTTAGGTTAGGTTAGGTTAGATGTTAGATGTTAGATTATATTAGATGGGAAGTTAGATGTTCGGTGTTAGACTAGATTAGACGTTAGGTTAGGTTAGGTTAGGTTAGGTTAGGTCAGGTCAGGTTAGGTTAGCTTAGGTTAGGTTAGGTTAGGTTAGGTTAGGTTAGGTTAGGTTAGGTTAGGTTAGGTTAGGTTTGGTTAGGTTAGGTTAGGTTAGGTTAGGTGTTAGATGATAGATTAGATTAGATGTTAAGTTAGATGTTAGATGTTAGAATAGATTAGATGTTAGGTTAGGTTAGGTTAGGTTAGTTTAGGATTAGATGTTACGTTAGATGTTAGATGTTAGATTAGAATAGATGTTAGGTTAGGTTAGGTTAGGTTAGGTTGGGTTAAGTTGGGTTAGGTTAGGTGAGGTGAGGTTAGATTAGGTTAGGTTAGGTTAGGTTATATTAGGTTAGGTTAGGTTAGGTTAGATGTTAGATGTTAGATTATAATAAATGGGAAGTTAGATGTTCAATGTTAGACTAGATTAGACGTTAGGTTAGGTTAGGTTAGGTTGTTAGGTTAGGTTAGGTTAGGTTAGGTTAGGTTAGTTAGGTTAGGTTAAGTTAGGTTAGGTTAGGTTAGGATGAGATGTTAGGTTAGATGTTAGATTAGATTAGATGTTAGGTTAGGTGAGGTGAGGTTAGGTTAGGTTAGGTTAGGTTAGGGTATGTTAGGTTAGGTTAGGTTAGGTTAGGTTAGGTTAGGTTATGTTAGGTTAGGTTAGGTTAGGTTAGCTTAGGTTAGTTTAGGTTAGGTTAGGTTAGGTTAGGTTAGGTTAGGTTAGGTTAGGTTAGGTTAGGTTAGGTTAGGTTAGGTTAGGTTAGGTTAGGTTAGGTTAGGTTAGGGTAGGTTAGGTTAGGTTAGGTTAGGTTAGGTTAGGTTAGGCTAGGTTAGGTTAGGTTAGGTTAGGTTAGGTTAGGTGTTAGATGTTAGATTAGATTAGATGTTAAGTTAGATGTTAGATGTTAGATTAGATTAGATGTTAGGTTAGGTTAGTTTAGGATTAGATGTTACGTTAGATGTTAGATGTTAGATTAGATTAGATGTTAGGTTAGGTTAGGGTATGTTAGGTTAGGTTAGGTTAGGTTAGGGTATGTTAGGTTAGGTTAGGTTATGTTAGGTTAGGTTAGGTTAGCTTAGGTTAGTTTAGGTTAGGTTAGGTTAGGTTAGGTTAGGGTAGGTTAGGTTAGGTTAGGTTAGGTTAGGTTAGGGTAGGTTAGGTTAGGTTAGGTTAGGTTAGGTTAGGTTAGGTTAGGTTAGGTTAGGCTAGGTTAGGTTAGGTTAGGTTAGGTTAGGTGTTAGATGTTAGATTAGATTAGATGTTAAGTTAGATGTTAGATGTTAGATTAGATTAGATGTTAGGTTAGGTTATGTTAGGTTAGGTTAGTTTAGGATTTGATGTTACGTTAGATGTTAGATGTTAGATTAGATTAGATGTTAGGTTAGGTTAGGTTAGGTTAGGTTGGGTTAGGTTAGGTTAGGTTAGGTTAGATGTTAGATGTTAGATTATATTAAATGGGAAGTTAGATGTTCGATGTTAGACTAGATTAGACGTTAGGTTAGGTTAGGTTAGGTTGTTAGGTTAGGTTAGGTAAGGTTAGGTTAGGTTAGGTTAGGATTAGATGTTAGGTTAGATGTTAGATGTTAGATTAGATTAGATGTTATGTTAGGTTAGGTTAGGTTAGGTGAGGTGAGGTTAGGTTAGGTTAGGTTAGGTTAGGTTATGTTAGGTTAGGTTAGGTTAGGTTAGGTTAGGTTAGGTTAGATGTTAGATGTTAGATTATATTAGATGGGAAGTTAGATGTTCGATGTTAGACTAGATTAGACGTTAGGTTAGGTTAGGTTAGGTTAGGTTAGGTTTGGTTAGGTTAGGTTAGGTTAGGTTAGGTTAGGTTAGGGTAGGGTAGGTTAGGTTAGGTTAGGTTAGGTTAGGTTAGGTGTTAGATGTTAGATTAGATTAGATGTTAAGTTAGATGTTAGATGTTAGGTTAGATTAGATGTTAAGTTAGATGTTAGATGTTAGAATAGATTAGATGTTAGGTTAGGTTAGGTTAGGTTAGTTTAGGATTAGATGTTACGTTAGATGTTAGATGTTAGATTAGATTAGATGTTAGGTTAGGTTAGGTTAGGTTAGGTTGGGTTAAGTTAGGTTAGGTTAGGTTAGGTGAGGTGAGGTTAGGTTAGGTTAGGTTAGGTTATGTTAGGTTAGGTTAGGTTGGGTTAGGTTAGATTATAGATGTTAGATTATAATAAATGCCTGCCAAACGCACCCCAGCCCATTCTTATTCTTCTGATTCTTATTCTTCTGATTCTTATTCTTCTGCGTTTGGCTGGCATTCTCAGATCATGAACAGCAGGTTGCCATTATCCCTCAAGAGAAAAGTGTATAATAGCTGTGTCTTACCAGTACTCACCTACGGGGCAGAAACCTGGAGGCTTACGAAAAGGGTTCTACTCAAATTGAGGACGACGCAACGAGCTATGGAAAGAAGAATGATAGGTGTAACGTTAAGGGATAAGAAAAGAGCAGATTGGTTGAGGGAACAAACGCGAGTTAATGACATCTTAGTTGAAATCAAGAAAAAGAAATGGGCATGGGCAGGACATGTAATGAGGAGGGAAAATAACCGATGGTCATTAAGGGTTACGGACTGGATCCCAAGGGAAGGGAAGCGTAGCAGGGGGCGGCAGAAAGTTAGGTGGGCGGATGAGATTAAGAAGTTTGCAGGGATGGCATGGCCGCAATTAGTACATGACCGGGGTTGTTGCAGAAGTATGGGAGAGGCCTTTGCCCTGCAGTGGGCGTAACCAGGCTGATGATGATGATGATAATAAATGGGAAGTTAGATGTTCGATGTTAGACTAGATTAGACGATAGGTTAGGTTAGGTTAGGTTGTTAGGTTAGGTTAGGTTAGGTTAGGTTAGGTTAGGTTAGGATGATATGTTAGGTTAGATGTTAGATGTTAGATTAGATTAGATGTTAGGTTAGGTTAGGTGAGGTGAGGTTAGGTTATGTTAGGTTAGGTTAGGGTATGTTAGGTTAGTTTAGGTTAGGTTAGGTTAGGTTAGATTTTAGATTATATTACATGGGAAGTTAGATGTTCGATGTTAGTCTAGATTAGACGTTAGGTTAGGTAAGGTTAGGTTAGGTTAGGTTAGGTTAGGTTAGCTTAGGTTAGTTTAGGTTAGGTTAGGTTAGGTTAGGTTAGGTTAGGTTAGGTTAGGTGTTAGATGTTAGATTAGATTAGATGTTAAGTTAGATGTTAGATGTTAGATTAGATTAGATGTTAGGTTAGGTTAGGTTAGGTTACGTTAGTTTAGGATTAGATGTTACGTTAGATGTTAGATGTTAGATTAGATTAGATGTTAGGTTAGGTTAGGTTAGGTTAGGTTAGGTGAGGTTAGGTTAGGTTAGGTTAGGTTATGTTAGGTTAGGTTAGGTTAGGTTAGATGTTAGATGTTAGAATATATTAGATGGGAAGTTAGATGTTCGATGTTAGACTAGATTAGACGTTAGGTTAGGTTAGGTTAGGTTAGGTTTTTAGGTTAGGTTAGGTTAGGTTAGGTTAGGATTAGATGTTAGGTTAGATGTTAGATGTTAGATTAGATTAGATGTTAGGTTAGGTTAGGTTAGGTTAGGTGAGGTGAGGTTAGGTTAGGTTAGGTTAGGTTATGTTAGGTTAGGTTAGGTTAGTTTAGCTTAGGTTAGATGTTAGATGTTAGATTATATTAGATGGGAAGTTAGATGTTCGATGTTAGACTAGATTAGACGTTAGGTTAGGTTAGGTTAGGTTAGGTTGGGTTAGGTTAGGTTAGGTTAGGTTAGGTTAGGTTTGGTTAGGATAGGTTTGGTTAGGTTAGGTTAGGTTAGGTTAGGTTAGGTTAGGTTTAAGTTAGGTTAGGTTAGGTTAGGTTAGGTTAGGTGTTAGATGTTGGATTAGATTAGATGTTAAGTTAGATGTTAGATGTTAGGTTAGGTTAGGTTAGGTTAGTTTAGGATTAGATGTTACGTTAGATGTTAGATGTTAGATTAGATTAGATGTTAGGTTAGGTTAGGTTAGGTTAGGTGAGGTGAGGTGAGGTTAGGTTAGGTTAGGTTAGGTTAGGTTATGTTAGGTTAGGTTAGGTTAGGTTAGGTTAGATGTTAGATGTTAGATTATATTAAATGGGAAGTTAGATGTTCGATGTTAGACTAGATGAGACGTTAGGTTAGGTTAGGTTAGGTTGTTAGGCTAGGTTAGGTTAGGTTAGGTTAGGATGAGATGTTAGGTTAGATGTTAGATTAGATTAGATGTTAGGTTAGGTTAGGTTAGGTCTGGTGAGGTTATGTTAGGTTAGGTTAGGGTATGTTAGGTTAGGTTAGGTTAGGTTAGGTTAGATGTTAGATGTTAGATTATATTAGATGGGAAGTTAGATGTTCGATGTTAGACTAGATTAAACGTTAGGTTAGGTTATGTTAGGTTAGGTTAGGTTAGGTTAGATGTTAGATGTTAGATTATATTAAATGGGAAGTTAGATGTTCGATGTTAGACTAGATTAGACGTTAGGTTAGGTTAGGTTAGGTTGTTAGGTTAGGTTAGGTTAGGTTAGGTTAGGTTAGGTTAGGTTAGGTTAGGTTAGGTTAGGATGAGATGTTAGGTTAGATGTTAGATTAGATTAGATGTTAGGTTAGGTTAGGTCAGGTGAGGTTAGGTTAGGTTAGGGTATGTTAGGTTAGGTTAGGTTAGGTTAGGTTAGGTTAGGTTAGGTTAGGTGTTAGATGATAGATTAGATTAGATGTTAAGTTAGATGTTAGATGTTAGAATAGATTAGATGTTAGGTTAGGTTAGGTTAGGTTAGTTTAGGATTAGATGTTACGTTAGATGTTAGATGTTAGATTAGAATAGATGTTAGGTTAGGTTAGGTTAGGTTAGGTTGGGTTAAGTTAGGTTAGGTTAGGTGAGGTGAGGTTAGGTTAGGTTAGGTTAGGTTAGGTTATATTAGGTTAGGTTAGGTTAGGTTAGATGTTAGATGTTAGATTATAATAAATGGGAAGTTAGATGTTCAATGTTAGACTAGATTAGACGTTAGGTTAGGTTAGGTTAGGTTAGGTTGTTAGGTTAGGTTAGGTTAGGTTAGGTTAGTTAGGTTAGGTTAAGTTAGGTTAGGTTAGGTTAGGATGAGATGTTAGGTTAGATGTTAGATTAGATTAGATGTTAGGTTAGGTGAGGTGAGGTTAGGTTAGGTTAGGTTAGGGTATGTTAGGTTAGGTTAGGTTAGGTTAGGTTAGCTTAGGTTAGTTTAGGTTAGGTTAGGTTAGGTTAGGTTAGGTTAGGGTAGGTTAGGTTAGGTTAGGTTAGGTTAGGTTATGTTAGGTTAGGTTAGGTTAGGTTAGGTTAGGTTAGGTTAGGGTAGGTTAGGTTAGGTTAGGTTAGGTTAGGTTAGGTTAGGCTAGGTTAGGTTAGGTTAGGTTAGGTTAGGTTAGGTGTTAGATGTTAGATTAGATTAGATGTTAAGTTAGATGTTAGATGTTAGATTAGATTAGATGTTAGGTTAGGTTATGTTAGGTTAGGTTAGTTTAGGATTAGATGTTACGTTAGATGTTAGATGTTAGATTAGATTAGATGTTAGGTTAGGTGAGGTGAGGTTAGGTTAGGTTAGGTTAGGGTATGTTAGGTTAGGTTAGGTTAGGTTAGGTTAGGTTATGTTAGGTTAGGTTAGGTTAGCTTAGGTTAGTTTAGGTTAGGTTAGGTTAGGTTAGGTTAGGGTAGGTTAGGTTAGGTTAGGTTAGGTTAGGTTAGGTTAGGTTAGGGTAGGTTAGGTTAGGTTAGGTTAGGTTAGGTTAGGTTAGGTTAGGCTAGGCTAGGTTAGGTTAGGTTAGGTTAGGTTAGGTGTTAGATGTTAGATTAGATTAGATGTTAAGTTAGATGTTAGATGTTAGATTAGATTAGATGTTAGGTTAGGTTATGTTAGGTTAGGTTAGTTTAGGATTTGATGTTACGTTAGATGTTAGATGTTAGATTAGATTAGATGTTAGGTTAGGTTAGGTTAGGTTAGGTTGGGTTAGGTTAGGTTAGGTTAGGTTAGATGTTAGATGTTAGATTATATTAAATGGGAAGTTAGATGTTCGATGTTAGACTAGATTAGACGTTAGGTTAGGTTAGGTTAGGTTGTTAGGTTAGGTTAGGTTAGGTTAGGTTAGGTTAGGTTAGGATTAGATGTTAGGTTAGATGTTAGATGTTAGATTAGATTAGATGTTATGTTAGGTTAGGTTAGGTTAGGTGAGGTGAGGTTAGGTTAGGTTAGGTTAGGTTAGGTTATGTTAGGTTAGGTTAGGTTAGGTTAGGTTAGGTTAGATGTTAGATGTTAGATTATATTAGATGGGAAGTTAGATGTTCGATGTTAGACTAGATTAGACGTTAGGTTAGGTTAGGTTAGGTTAGGTTAGGTTTGGTTAGGTTAGGTTAGGTTAGGTTAGGTTAGGTTAGGTTAGGTTAGGTTAGGTTAGGTTAGGTTAGGGTAGGTTAGGTTAGGTTAGGTTAGGTGTTAGATGTTAGATTAGATTAGATGTTAAGTTAGATGTTAGATGTTAGGTTAGATTAGATGTTAAGTTAGATGTTAGATGTTAGAATAGATTAGATGTTAGGTTAGGTTAGGTTAGGTTAGTTTAGGATTAGATGTTACGTTAGATGTTAGATGTTAGATTAGATTAGATGTTAGGTTAGGTTAGGTTAGGTTAGGTTGGGTTAAGTTAGGTTAGGTTAGGTTAGGTGAGGTGAGGTTAGGTTAGGTTAGGTTAGGTTATGTTAGGTTAGGTTAGGTTGGGTTAGGTTAGATTATAGATGTTAGATTATAATAAATGCCTGCCAAACGCACCCCAGCCCATTCTTATTCTTCTGATTCTTATTCTTCTGATTCTTATTCTTCTGCGTTTGGCTGGCATTCTCAGATCATGAACAGCAGGTTGTCATTATCCCTCAAGAGAAAAGTGTATAATAGCTGTGTCTTACCAGTACTCACCTACGGGGCAGAAACCTGGAGGCTTACGAAAAGGGTTCTACTCAAATTGAGGACGACGCAACGAGCTATGGAAAGAAGAATGATAGGTGTAACGTTAAGGGATAAGAAAAGAGCAGATTGGTTGAGGGAACAAACGCGAGTTAATGACATCTTAGTTGAAATCAAGAAAAAGAAATGGGCATGGGCAGGACATGTAATGAGGAGGGAAAATAACCGATGGTCATTAAGGGTTACGGACTGGATCCCAAGGGAAGGGAAGCGTAGCAGGGGGCGGCAGAAAGTTAGGTGGGCGGATGAGATTAAGAAGTTTGCAGGGATGGCATGGCCGCAATTAGTACATGACCGGGGTTGTTGGAGAAGTATGGGAGAGGCCTTTGCCCTGCAGTGGGCGTAACCAGGCTGATGATGATGATGATAATAAATGGGAAGTTAGATGTTCGATGTTAGACTAGATTAGACGATAGGTTAGGTTAGGTTAGGTTAGGTTGTTAGGTTAGGTTAGGTTAGGTTAGGTTAGGTTAGGATGATATGTTAGGTTAGATGTTAGATGTTAGATTAGATTAGATGTTAGGTTAGGTTAGGTGAGGTGAGGTTAGGGTATGTTAGGTTACGTTAGGGTATGTTAGGTTAGTTTAGGTTAGGTAAGGTTAGGTTAGGTTAGGTTAGGTTAGGTTAGGTTAGCTTAGGTTAGTTTAGGTTAGGTTAGGTTAGGTTAGGTTAGGTTAGGTGTTAGATGTTAGATTAGATTAGATGTTAAGTTAGATGTTAGATGTTAGATTAGATTAGATGTTAGGTTAGGTTAGGTTAGGTTAGGATTAGATGTTACGTTAGATGTTAGATGTTAGATTAGATTAGATGTTAGGTTAGGTTAGGTTAGGTTAGGTTAGGTTAGGTGAGGTTAGGTTAGGTTAGGTTAGGTTATGTTAGGTTAGGTTAGGTTAGGTTAGGTTAGATGTTAGATGTTAGATTATATTAGATGGGAAGTTAGATGTTCGATGTTAGACTAGATTAGACGTTAGGTTAGGTTAGGTTAGGTTGTTAGGTTAGGTTAGGTTAGGTTAGGTTAGGTTAGGTTAGGTTAGGTTAGGTTAGGATGAGATGTTAGGTTAGATGTTAGATTAGATTAGATGTTAGGTTAGGTTAGGTCAGGTGAGGTTAGGTTAGGTTAGGGTATGTTAGGTTAGGTTAGGTTAGGTTAGGTTAGGTTAGGTTAGGTTAGGTGTTAGATGATAGATTAGATTAGATGTTAAGTTAGATGTTAGATGTTAGAATAGATTAGATGTTAGGTTAGGTTAGGTTAGGTTAGTTTAGGATTAGATGTTACGTTAGATGTTAGATGTTAGATTAGAATATATGTTAGGTTAGGTTAGGTTAGGTTAGGTTGGGTTAAGTTAGGTTAGGTTAGGTGAGGTGAGGTTAGGTTAGGTTAGGTTAGGTTAGGTTATATTAGGTTAGGTTAGGTTAGGTTAGATGTTAGATGTTAGATTATAATAAATGGGAAGTTAGATGTTCAATGTTAGACTAGATTAGACGTTAGGTTAGGTTAGGTTAGGTTAGGTTGTTAGGTTAGGTTAGGTTAGGTTAGGTTAGTTAGGTTAGGTTAAGTTAGGTTAGGTTAGGTTAGGATGAGATGTTAGGTTAGATGTTAGATTAGATTAGATGTTAGGTTAGGTGAGGTGAGGTTAGGTTAGGTTAGGTTAGGTTAGGGTATGTTAGGTTAGGTTAGGTTAGGTTAGGTTAGGTTATGTTAGGTTAGGTTAGGTTAGGTTAGCTTAGGTTAGTTTAGGTTAGGTTAGGTTAGGTTAGGTTAGGGTAGGTTAGGTTAGGTTAGGTTAGGTTAGGTTAGGTTAGGTTAGGTTAGGTTAGGTTAGGTTAGGGTAGGTTAGGTTAGGTTAGGTTAGGTTAGGTTAGGTTAGGCTAGGTTAGGTTAGGTTAGGTTAGGTTAGGTTAGGTGTTAGATGTTAGATTAGATTAGATGTTAAGTTAGATGTTAGATGTTAGATTAGATTAGATGTTAGGTTAGGTTATGTTAGGTTAGGTTAGTTTAGGATTAGATGTTACGTTAGATGTTAGATGTTAGATTAGATTAGATGTTAGGTTAGGTGAGGTGAGGTTAGGTTAGGTTAGGTTAGGTTAGGGTATGTTAGGTTAGGTTAGGTTAGGTTAGGTTAGGTTATGTTAGGTTAGGTTAGGTTAGCTTAGGTTAGTTTAGGTTAGGTTAGGTTAGGTTAGGTTAGGGTAGGTTAGGTTAGGTTAGGTTAGGTTAGGTTAGGTTAGGGTAGGTTAGGTTAGGTTAGGTTAGGTTAGGTTAGGTTAGGTTAGGTTAGGCTAGGTTAGGTTAGGTTAGGTTAGGTGTTAGATGTTAGATTAGATTAGATGTTAAGTTAGATGTTAGATGTTAGATTAGATTAGATGTTAGGTTAGGTTATGTTAGGTTAGGTTAGTTTAGGATTTGATGTTACGTTAGATGTTAGATGTTAGATTAGATTAGATGTTAGGTTAGGTTAGGTTAGGTTAGGTTGGGTTAGGTTAGGTTAGGTTAGGTTAGATGTTAGATGTTAGATTATATTAAATGGGAAGTTAGATGTTCGATGTTAGACTAGATTAGACGTTAGGTTAGGTTAGGTTAGGTTGTTAGGTTAGGTTAGGTTAGGTTAGGTTAGGTTAGGTTAGGATTAGATGTTAGGTTAGATGTTAGATGTTAGATTAGATTAGATGTTATGTTAGGTTAGGTTAGGTTAGGTGAGGTGAGGTTAGGTTAGGTTAGGTTAGGTTAGGTTAGGTTAGGTTAGATGTTAGATGTTAGATTATATTAGATGGGAAGTTAGATGTTCGATGTTAGACTAGATTAGACGTTAGGTTAGGTTAGGTTAGGTTAGGTTAGGTTTGGTTAGGTTAGGTTAGGTTAGGTTAGGTTAGGTTAGGTTAGGTTAGGTTAGGTTAGGTTAGGGTAGGTTAGGTTAGGTTAGGTTAGGTGTTAGATGTTAGATTAGATTAGATGTTAAGTTAGATGTTAGATGTTAGGTTAGATTAGATGTTAAGTTAGATGTTAGATGTTAGAATAGATTAGATGTTAGGTTAGGTTAGGTTAGGTTAGTTTAGGATTAGATGTTACGTTAGATGTTAGATGTTAGATTAGATTAGATGTTAGGTTAGGTTAGGTTAGGTTGGGTTAAGTTAGGTTAGGTTAGGTTAGGTGAGGTGAGGTTAGGTTAGGTTAGGTTAGGTTATGTTAGGTTAGGTTAGGTTGGGTTAGGTTAGATTATAGATGTTAGATTATAATAAATGCCTGCCAAACGCACCCCAGCCCATTCTTATTCTTCTGATTCTTATTCTTCTGATTCTTATTCTTCTGCGTTTGGCTGGCATTCTCAGATCATGAACAGCAGGTTGACATTATCCCTCAAGAGAAAAGTGTATAATAGCTGTGTCTTACCAGTACTCACCTACGGGGCAGAAACCTGGAGGCTTACGAAAAGGGTTCTACTCAAATTGAGGACGACGCAACGAGCTATGGAAAGAAGAATGATAGGTGTAACGTTAAGGGATAAGAAAAGAGCAGATTGGTTGAGGGAACAAACGCGAGTTAATGACATCTTAGTTGAAATCAAGAAAAAGAAATGGGCATGGGCAGGACATGTAATGAGGAGGGAAAATAACCGATGGTCATTAAGGGTTACGGACTGGATCCCAAGGGAAGGGAAGCGTAGCAGGGGGCGGCAGAAAGTTAGGTGGGCGGATGAGATTAAGAAGTTTGCAGGGATGGCATGGCCGCAATTAGTACATGACCGGGGTTGTTGGAGAAGTATGGGAGAGGCCTTTGCCCTGCAGTGGGCGTAACCAGGCTGATGATGATGATGATAATAAATGGGAAGTTAGATGTTCGATGTTAGACTAGATTAGACGATAGGTTAGGTTAGGTTAGGTTAGGTTGTTAGGTTAGGTTAGGTTAGGTTAGGTTAGGATGATATGTTAGGTTAGATGTTAGATGTTAGATTAGATTAGATGTTAGGTTAGGTTAGGTGAGGTGAGGTTAGGTTATGTTAGGTTACGTTAGGGTATGTTAGGTTAGTTTAGGTTAGGTTAGGTTAGGTTAGATTTTAGATTATATTACATGGGAAGTTAGATGTTCGATGTTAGTCTAGATTAGACGTTAGGTTAGGTAAGGTTAGGTTAGGTTAGGTTAGGTTAGGTTAGGTTAGCTTAGGTTAGTTTAGGTTAGGTTAGGTTAGGTTAGGTTAGGTTAGGTGTTAGATGTTAGATTAGATTAGATGTTAAGTTAGATGTTAGATGTTAGATTAGATTAGATGTTAGGTTAGGTTAGGTTAGGTTAGTTTAGGATTAGATGTTACGTTAGATGTTAGATGTTAGATTAGATTAGATGTTAGGTTAGGTTAGGTTAGGTTAGGTTAGGTTAGGTGAGGTTAGGTTAGGTTAGGTTAGGTTATGTTAGGTTAGGTTAGCTTAGGTTAGGTTAGATGTTAGATGTTAGATTATATTAGATGGGAAGTTAGATGTTCGATGTTAGACTAGATTAGACGTTAGGTTAGGTTAGGTTAGGTTAGGTTGTTAGGTTAGGTTAGGTTAGGTTAGGTTAGGTTAGGATTAGATGTTAGGTTAGATGTTAGATGTTAGATTAGATTAGATGTTAGGTTAGGTTAGGTTAGGTTAGGTGAGGTGAGGTTAGGTTAGGTTAGGTTAGGTTATGTTAGGTTAGGTTAGGTTAGTTTAGCTTAGGTTAGATGTTAGATGTTAGATTATATTAGATGGGAAGTTAGATGTTCGATGTTAGACTAGATTAGACGTTAGGTTAGGTTAGGTTAGGTTAGGTTGGGTTAGGTTAGGTTAGGTTAGGTTAGGTTAGGTTTGGTTAGGATAGGTTTGGTTAGGTTAGGTTAGGTTAGGTTAGGTTAGGTTAGGTTAGGTTAGGTTAGGTTAGGTTAGGTTAGGTTAGGTTAGGTTAGGTTAGGTTAGGTTAGGTTAGGATTAGATGTTAGGTTAGATGTTAGATGTTAGATTAGATTAGATGCTAGGTTAGGTTAGGTTAGGTTAGATGAGGTGAGGTTAGGTTAGGTTAGGTTAGGTTATATTAGGTTAGGTTAGGTTAGTTTAGCTTAGGTTAGATGTTAGATGTTAGATTATATTAGATGGGAAGTTAGATGTTCGATGTTAGACTAGATTAGACGTTAGGTTAGGTTAGGTTAGGTTGGTAGGTTAGGTTAGGTTAGGTTAGGTTAGGTTAGGTTAGGTTAGGTTAGGCTAGGCTAGCCTAGGCTAGGCTAGGCTAGGCTAGGCTAGGCTAGGTTAGGTTAGGTTAGGTTAGGTTAAGTTAGGTTAGGTTAGGTTAGGGTAGGCTAGGCTAGGCTAGGCTAGGCTAGGCTAGGCAAGGCTAGGCTAGGCTAGGTTAGGTTAGGTTAGTTTAGGTTAGGTTAGGTTAGGTTAGGTTAGGTTAGGTTAGGTTCGGTTAGGTTAGGTTAGGTTAGGTTAGGCTAGGTTAGGTTAGGTTAGGTTAGGTTAGGTAAGGTTAGGTTTGGTTAGGTTAGGTTTGGTTAGGTTAGGTTAGGTTAGGTTAGGTTAGGTTAGGTTAGGTTAGGTTAGGTTAGGTTAGGTTAGGTTAGGTTAGGTTAGGTGTTAGATGTTAGATTAGATTAGATGTTAAGTTAGATGTTAGATGATAGAATAGATTAGATGTTAGGTTAGGTTAGGTTAGGTTAGTTTAGGATTAGATGTTACGTTAGATGTTGGATGTTAGATTAGATTAGATGTTAGGTTAGGTTAGGTTAGGTTAGGTTGGGTTAAGTTAGGTTAGCAGGGTTAGGTGAGGTGACGTTAGGTTAGGTTAGGTTATGTTAGGTTAGGTTAGGTTAGGTTAGATGTTAGATGTTAGATTATATTAAATGGGAAGTTAGATGTTCGATGTTAGACTAGATTAGACGTTAGGTTAGGTTAGGTTAGGTTGTTTGGTTAGGTTAGGTTAGGTTAGGTTAGGTTAGGTTAGGTTAGGATGAGATGTTAGGTTAGATGTTAGATTAGATTAGATGTTAGGTTAGGTTAGGTCAGGTGAGGTTAGGTTAGGTTAGGGTATGTTAGGTTAGGTTAGGTTAGGTTAGGTTAGATGTTAGATGTTAGATTATATTAGATGGGAAGTTAGATGTTCGGTGTTAGACTAGATTAGACGTTAGGTTAGGTTAGGTTAGGTTAGGTTAGGTCAGGTCAGGTTAGGTTAGCTTAGGTTAGGTTAGGTTAGGTTAGGTTAGGTTAGGTTAGGTTAGGTTAGGTTAGGTTTGGTTAGGTTAGGTTAGGTTAGGTTAGGTTAGGTTAGGTGTTAGATGATAGATTAGATTAGATGTTAAGTTAGATGTTAGATGTTAGAATAGATTAGATGTTAGGTTAGGTTAGGTTAGGTTAGTTTAGGATTAGATGTTACGTTAGATGTTAGATGTTAGATTAGAATAGATGTTAGGTTAGGTTAGGTTAGGTTAGGTTGGGTTAAGTTGGGTTAGGTTAGGTGAGGTGAGGTTAGATTAGGTTAGGTTAGGTTAGGTTATATTAGGTTAGGTTAGGTTAGGTTAGATGTTAGATGTTAGATTATAATAAATGGGAAGTTAGATGTTCAATGTTAGACTAGATTAGACGTTAGGTTAGGTTAGGTTAGGTTGTTAGGTTAGGTTAGGTTAGGTTAGGTTAGTTAGGTTAGGTTAAGTTAGGTTAGGTTAGGTTAGGATGAGATGTTAGGTTAGATGTTAGATTAGATTAGATGTTAGGTTAGGTGAGGTGAGGTTAGGTTAGGTTAGGTTAGGTTAGGGTATGTTAGGTTAGGTTAGGTTAGGTTAGGTTAGGTTAGGTTATGTTAGGTTAGGTTAGGTTAGGTTAGCTTAGGTTAGTTTAGGTTAGGTTAGGTTAGGTTAGGTTAGGGTAGGTTAGGTTAGGTTAGGTTAGGTTAGGTTAGGTTAGGTTAGGTTAGGTTAGGTTAGGTTAGGTTAGGTTAGGGTAGGTTAGGTTAGGTTAGGTTAGGTTAGGTTAGGTTAGGTTAGGTTAGGTTAGGTTAGGTTAGGTTAGGTTAGGTGTTAGATGTTAGATTAGATTAGATGTTAAGTTAGATGTTAGATGTTAGATTAGATTAGATGTTAGGTTAGGTTAGTTTAGGATTAGATGTTACGTTAGATGTTAGATGTTAGATTAGATTAGATGTTAGGTTAGGTTAGGGTATGTTAGGTTAGGTTAGGTTAGGTTAGGGTATGTTAGGTTAGGTTAGGTTAGGTTATGTTAGGTTAGGTTAGGTTAGCTTAGGTTAGTTTAGGTTAGGTTAGGTTAGGTTAGGTTAGGGTAGGTTAGGTTAGGTTAGGTTAGGTTAGGTTAGGGTAGGTTAGGTTAGGTTAGGTTAGGTTAGGTTAGGTTAGGTTAGGTTAGGTTAGGCTAGGTTAGGTTAGGTTAGGTTAGGTTAGGTGTTAGATGTTAGATTAGATTAGATGTTAAGTTAGATGTTAGATGTTAGATTAGATTAGATGTTAGGTTAGGTTATGTTAGGTTAGGTTAGTTTAGGATTTGATGTTACGTTAGATGTTAGATGTTAGATTAGATTAGATGTTAGGTTAGGTTAGGTTAGGTTAGGTTGGGTTAGGTTAGGTTAGGTTAGGTTAGATGTTAGATGTTAGATTATATTAAATGGGAAGTTAGATGTTCGATGTTAGACTAGATTAGACGTTAGGTTAGGTTAGGTTAGGTTGTTAGGTTAGGTTAGGTAAGGTTAGGTTAGGTTAGGTTAGGATTAGATGTTAGGTTAGATGTTAGATGTTAGATTAGATTAGATGTTATGTTAGGTTAGGTTAGGTTAGGTGAGGTGAGGTTAGGTTAGGTTAGGTTAGGTTAGGTTATGTTAGGTTAGGTTAGGTTAGGTTAGGTTAGGTTAGATGTTAGATGTTAGATTATATTAGATGGGAAGTTAGATGTTCGATGTTAGACTAGATTAGACGTTAGGTTAGGTTAGGTTAGGTTAGGTTAGGTTTGGTTAGGTTAGGTTAGGTTAGGTTAGGTTAGGTTAGGTTAGGTTAGGGTAGGGTAGGTTAGGTTAGGTTAGGTTAGGTTAGGTGTTAGATGTTAGATTAGATTAGATGTTAAGTTAGATGTTAGATGTTAGGTTAGATTAGATGTTAAGTTAGATGTTAGATGTTAGAATAGATTAGATGTTAGGTTAGGTTAGGTTAGGTTAGTTTAGGATTAGATGTTACGTTAGATGTTAGATGTTAGATTAGATTAGATGTTAGGTTAGGTTAGGTTAGGTTAGGTTGGGTTAAGTTAGGTTAGGTTAGGTTAGGTGAGGTGAGGTTAGGTTAGGTTAGGTTAGGTTATGTTAGGTTAGGTTAGGTTGGGTTAGGTTAGATTATAGATGTTAGATTATAATAAATGCCTGCCAAACGCACCCCAGCCCATTCTTATTCTTCTGATTCTTATTCTTCTGCGTTTGGCTGGCATTCTCAGATCATGAACAGCAGGTTGCCATTATCCCTCAAGAGAAAAGTGTATAATAGCTGTGTCTTACCAGTACTCACCTACGGGGCAGAAACCTGGAGGCTTACGAAAAGGGTTCTACTCAAATTGAGGACGACGCAACGAGCTATGGAAAGAAGAATGATAGGTGTAACGTTAAGGGATAAGAAAAGAGCAGATTGGTTGAGGGAACAAACGCGAGTTAATGACATCTTAGTTGAAATCAAGAAAAAGAAATGGGCATGGGCAGGACATGTAATGAGGAGGGAAAATAACCGATGGTCATTAAGGGTTACGGACTGGATCCCAAGGGAAGGGAAGCGTAGCAGGGGGCGGCAGAAAGTTAGGTGGGCGGATGAGATTAAGAAGTTTGCAGGGATGGCATGGCCGCAATTAGTACATGACCGGGGTTGTTGGAGAAGTATGGGAGAGGCCTTTGCCCTGCAGTGGGCGTAACCAGGCTGATGATGATGATGATAATAAATGGGAAGTTAGATGTTCGATGTTAGACTAGATTAGACGATAGGTTAGGTTAGGTTAGGTTAGGTTGTTAGGTTAGGTTAGGTTAGGTTAGGTTAGGTTAGGATGATATGTTAGGTTAGATGTTAGATGTTAGATTAGATTAGATGTTAGGTTAGGTTAGGTTAGGTCTGGTGAGGTTATGTTAGGTTAGGTTAGGGTATGTTAGGTTAGGTTAGGTTAGGTTAGGTTAGATGTTAGATGTTAGATTATATTAGATGGGAAGTTAGATGTTCGATGTTAGACTAGATTAAACGTTAGGTTAGGTTATGTTAGGTTAGGTTAGGTTAGGTTAGATGTTAGATGTTAGATTATATTAAATGGGAAGTTAGATGTTCGATGTTAGACTAGATTAGACGTTAGGTTAGGTTAGGTTAGGTTGTTAGGTTAGGTTAGGTTAGGTTAGGTTAGGTTAGGTTAGGTTAGGTTAGGATGAGATGTTAGGTTAGATGTTAGATTAGATTAGATGTTAGGTTAGGTTAGGTCAGGTGAGGTTAGGTTAGGTTAGGGTATGTTAGGTTAGGTTAGGTTAGGTTAGGTTAGGTTAGGTTAGGTTAGGTGTTAGATGATAGATTAGATTAGATGTTAAGTTAGATGTTAGATGTTAGAATAGATTAGATGTTAGGTTAGGTTAGGTTAGGTTAGTTTAGGATTAGATGTTACGTTAGATGTTAGATGTTAGATTAGAATAGATGTTAGGTTAGGTTAGGTTAGGTTAGGTTGGGTTAAGTTAGGTTAGGTTAGGTGAGGTGAGGTTAGGTTAGGTTAGGTTAGGTTAGGTTATATTAGGTTAGGTTAGGTTAGGTTAGATGTTAGATGTTAGATTATAATAAATGGGAAGTTAGATGTTCAATGTTAGACTAGATTAGACGTTAGGTTAGGTTAGGTTAGGTTAGGTTGTTAGGTTAGGTTAGGTTAGGTTAGGTTAGTTAGGTTAGGTTAAGTTAGGTTAGGTTAGGTTAGGATGAGATGTTAGGTTAGATGTTAGATTAGATTAGATGTTAGGTTAGGTGAGGTGAGGTTAGGTTAGGTTAGGTTAGGTTAGGGTATGTTAGGTTAGGTTAGGTTAGGTTAGGTTAGGTTAGGTTATGTTAGGTTAGGTTAGGTTAGGTTAGCTTAGGTTAGTTTAGGTTAGGTTAGGTTAGGTTAGGTTAGGTTAGGGTAGGTTAGGTTAGGTTAGGTTAGGTTAGGTTAGGTTAGGTTAGGTTAGGTTAGGTTAGGTTAGGTTAGGGTAGGTTAGGTTAGGTTAGGTTAGGTTAGGTTAGGCTAGGTTAGGTTAGGTTAGGTTAGGTTAGGTTAGGTGTTAGATGTTAGATTAGATTAGATGTTAAGTTAGATGTTAGATGTTAGATTAGATTAGATGTTAGGTTAGGTTATGTTAGGTTAGGTTAGTTTAGGATTAGATGTTACGTTAGATGTTAGATGTTAGATTAGATTAGATGTTAGGTTAGGTGAGGTGAGGTTAGGTTAGGTTAGGTTAGGTTAGGGTATGTTAGGTTAGGTTAGGTTAGGTTAGGTTAGGTTATGTTAGGTTAGGTTAGGTTAGCTTAGGTTAGTTTAGGTTAGGTTAGGTTAGGTTAGGTTAGGGTAGGTTAGGTTAGGTTAGGTTAGGTTAGGTTAGGTTAGGTTAGGGTAGGTTAGGTTAGGTTAGGTTAGGTTAGGTTAGGTTAGGCTAGGTTAGGTTAGGTTAGGTTAGGTTAGGTGTTAGATGTTAGATTAGATTAGATGTTAAGGTAGATGTTAGATGTTAGATTAGATTAGATGTTAGGTTAGGTTATGTTAGGTTAGGTTAGTTTAGGATTTGATGTTACGTTAGATGTTAGATGTTAGATTAGATTAGATGTTAGGTTAGGTTAGGTTAGGTTAGGTTGGGTTAGGTTAGGTTAGGTTAGGTTAGATGTTAGATGTTAGATTATATTAAATGGGAAGTTAGATGTTCGATGTTAGACTAGATTAGACGTTAGGTTAGGTTAGGTTAGGTTGTTAGGTTAGGTTAGGTTAGGTTAGGTTAGGTTAGGTTAGGATTAGATGTTAGGTTAGATGTTAGATGTTAGATTAGATTAGATGTTATGTTAGGTTAGGTTAGGTTAGGTGAGGTGAGGTTAGGTTAGGTTAGGTTAGGTTAGGTTATGTTAGGTTAGGTTAGGTTAGGTTAGGTTAGGTTAGATGTTAGATGTTAGATTATATTAGATGGGAAGTTAGATGTTCGATGTTAGACTAGATTAGACGTTAGGTTAGGTTAGGTTAGGTTAGGTTAGGTTAGGTTAGGTTAGGTTAGGTTAGGTTAGGTTAGGTTAGGTTAGGTTAGGTTAGGTTAGGTTAGGTTAGGGTAGGTTAGGTTAGGTTAGGTTAGGTGTTAGATGTTAGATTAGATTAGATGTTAAGTTAGATGTTAGATGTTAGGTTAGATTAGATGTTAAGTTAGATGTTAGATGTTAGAATAGATTAGATGTTAGGTTAGGTTAGGTTAGGTTAGTTTAGGATTAGATGTTACGTTAGATGTTAGATGTTAGATTAGATTAGATGTTAGGTTAGGTTAGGTTAGGTTAGGTTGGGTTAAGTTAGGTTAGGTTAGGTTAGGTGAGGTGAGGTTAGGTTAGGTTAGGTTAGGTTATGTTAGGTTAGGTTAGGTTGGGTTAGGTTAGATTATAGATGTTAGATTATAATAAATGCCTGCCAAACGCACCCCAGCCCATTCTTATTCTTCTGATTCTTATTCTTCTGATTCTTATTCTTCTGCGTTTGGCTGGCATTCTCAGATCATGAACAGCAGGTTGCCATTATCCCTCAAGAGAAAAGTGTATAATAGCTGTGTCTTACCAGTACTCACCTACGGGGCAGAAACCTGGAGGCTTACGAAAAGGGTTCTACTCAAATTGAGGACGACGCAACGAGCTATGGAAAGAAGAATGATAGGTGTAACGTTAAGGGATAAGAAAAGAGCAGATTGGTTGAGGGAACAAACGCGAGTTAATGACATCTTAGTTGAAATCAAGAAAAAGAAATGGGCATGGGCAGGACATGTAATGAGGAGGGAAAATAACCGATGGTCATTAAGGGTTACGGACTGGATCCCAAGGGAAGGGAAGCGTAGCAGGGGGCGGCAGAAAGTTAGGTGGGCGGATGAGATTAAGAAGTTTGCAGGGATGGCATGGCCGCAATTAGTACATGACCGGGGTTGTTGGAGAAGTATGGGAGAGGCCTTTGCCCTGCAGTGGGCGTAACCAGGCTGATGATGATGATGATAATAAATGGGAAGTTAGATGTTCGATGTTAGACTAGATTAGACGATAGGTTAGGTTAGGTTAGGTTAGGTTGTTAGGTTAGGTTAGGTTAGGTTAGGTTAGGTTAGGATGATATGTTAGGTTAGATGTTAGATGTTAGATTAGATTAGATGTTAGGTTAGGTTAGGTGAGGTGAGGTTAGGTTATGTTAGGTTACGTTAGGGTATGTTAGGTTAGTTTAGGTTAGGTTAGGTTAGGTTAGATTTTAGATTATATTACATGGGAAGTTAGATGTTCGATGTTAGTCTAGATTAGACGTTAGGTTAGGTAAGGTTAGGTTAGGTTAGGTTAGGTTAGGTTAGGTTAGGTTAGCTTAGGTTAGTTTAGGTTAGGTTAGGTTAGGTTAGGTTAGGTTAGGTGTTAGATGTTAGATTAGATTAGATGTTAAGTTAGATGTTAGATGTTAGATTAGATTAGATGTTAGGTTAGGTTAGGTTAGGTTAGGTTAGTTTAGGATTAGATGTTACGTTAGATGTTAGATGTTAGATTAGATTAGATGTTAGGTTAGGTTAGGTTAGGTTAGGTTAGGTTAGGTGAGGTTAGGTTAGGTTAGGTTAGGTTATGTTA
Source organism: Dermacentor andersoni (assembly GCF_023375885.2). NCBI lineage: Eukaryota > Metazoa > Arthropoda > Arachnida > Ixodida > Ixodidae > Dermacentor > Dermacentor andersoni. The sequence continues at coordinate 2,863,431 of NW_027314753.1, forward strand.
GGTTAGGTTAGGTTAGGTTAGGTTAGATGTTAGATGTTAGATTATATTAGATGGGAAGTTAGATGTTCGATGTTAGACTAGATTAGACGTTAGGTTAGGTTAGGTTAGGTTAGGTTGTTAGGTTAGGTTAGGTTAGGTTAGGTTAGGTTAGGATTAGATGTTAGGTTAGATGTTAGATGTTAGATTAGATTAGATGTTAGGTTAGGTTAGTTTAGGTTAGGTGAGGTGAGGTTAGGTTAAGTTAGGTTAGGTTATGTTAGGTTAGGTTAGGTTAGTTTAGCTTAGGTTAGATGTTAGATGTTAGATTATATTAGATGGGAAGTTAGATGTTCGATGTTAGACTAGATTAGACGTTAGGTTAGGTTAGGTTAGGTTAGGTTGGGTTAGGTTAGGTTAGGTTAGGTTAGGTTAGGTTTGGTTAGGATAGGTTTGGTTAGGTTAGGTTAGGTTAGGTTAGGTTAGGTTAGGTTAGGTTTAAGTTAGGTTAGGTTAGGTTAGGTTAGGTGTTAGATGTTGGATTAGATTAGATGTTAAGTTAGATGTTAGATGTTAGGTTAGGTTAGGTTAGGTTAGTTTAGGATTAGATGTTACGTTAGATGTTAGATGTTAGATTAGATTAGATGTTAGGTTAGGTTAGGTTAGGTTAGGTTGGGTTAAGTTAGGTTAGGTTAGGTTAGGTGAGGTGAGGTTAGGTTAGGTTAGGTTAGGTTAGGTTATGTTAGGTTAGGTTAGGTTAGGTTAGGTTAGGTTAGATGTTAGATGTTAGATTATATTAAATGGGAAGTTAGATGTTCGATGTTAGACTAGATGAGACGTTAGGTTAGGTTAGGTTAGGTTGTTAGGCTAGGTTAGGTTAGGTTAGGTTAGGATGAGATGTTAGGTTAGATGTTAGATTAGATTAGATGTTAGGTTAGGTTAGGTTAGGTTAGGTCTGGTGAGGTTATGTTAGGTTAGGTTAGGGTATGTTAGGTTAGGTTAGGTTAGGTTAGATGTTAGATGTTAGATTATATTAGATGGGAAGTTAGATGTTCGATGTTAGACTAGATTAAACGTTAGGTTAGGTTAGGTTAGGTTAGGTGAGGTCAGGTTAGGTTAGGTTAGGTTAGGTTAGGTTAGGTTAGGTTAGGTTAGGTTAGGGTAGGTTAGGTTTGGTTAGGTTAGGTTAGGTTAGGTTAGGTTAGGTGTTAGATGTTAGATTAGATTAGATGTTAAGTTAGATGTTAGATGTTAGAATAGATTAGATGTTAGGTTAGGTTAGGTTAGGTTAGTTTAGGATTAGATGTTACATTAGATGTTAGATTAGATTAGATGTTAGGTTAGGTTAGGTTAGGTTTGGTTAAGTTAGGTTAGGTTAGGTGAGGTGAGGTTAGGTTAGGATAGGATAGGTTAGGTTAGGTTATATTAGGTTAGGTTAGGTTAGGTTAGGTTAGGTTAGATGTTAGATTATAATAAATGGGAAGTTCGATGATCGATGTTAGACTAGATTAGACGTTAGGTTAGGTTAGGTTAGGTTAGGTTGTTAGGTTAGGTTAGGTTAGGTTAGGTTAGGATGAGATGTTAGGCTAGATGTTAGATGTTAGATTAGATTAGATGTTAGGTTAGGTTAGGTTAGGTGAGGTGAGGTGAGGTTAGGTTAGGTTAGGTTAGATGTTAGATTATATTAAATGGGAAGTTAGATGTTCGATGTTAGACTAGATTAGACGTTAGGTTAGGTTAGGTTAGGTTGTTAGGTTAGGTTAGGTTAGGTTAGGTTAGGTTAGGTTAGGTTAGGTTAGGTTAGGTTAGGTTAGGTTAGGTTAGGCTAGGTTAGGTTAGGTTAGGTTAGGTTAGGTTAGGTTAGGTGTTAGATGTTAGATTAGATTAGATGTTAAGTTAGATGTTAGATGTTAGATTAGATTAGATGTTAGGTTAGGTTATGTTAGGTTAGGTTAGTTTAGGATTAGATGTTACGTTAGATGTTAGATGTTAGATTAGATTAGATGTTAGGTTAGGTGAGGTGAGGTTAGGTTAGGTTAGGTTAGGTTAGGGTATGTTAGGTTAGGTTAGGTTAGGTTAGGTTAGGTTATGTTAGGTTAGGTTAGGTTAGCTTAGGTTAGTTTAGGTTAGGTTAGGTTAGGTTAGGTTAGGGTAGGTTAGGTTAGGTTAGGTTAGGTTAGGGTAGGTTAGGTTAGGTTAGGTTAGGTTAGGTTAGGTTATGTTAGGTTAGGTTAGGCTAGGTTAGGTTAGGTTAGGTTAGGTTAGGTTAGGTGTTAGATGTTAGATTAGATTAGATGTTAAGTTAGATGTTAGATGTTAGATTAGATTAGATGTTAGGTTAGGTTATGCTAGGTTAGGTTAGTTTAGGATTTGATGTTACGTTAGATGTTAGATGTTAGATTAGATTAGATGTTAGGTTAGGTTGGGTTAGGTTAGGTTGGGTTAGGTTAGGTTAGGTTAGGTTAGATGTTAGATGTTAGGTTATATTAAATGGGAAGTTAGATGTTCGATGTTAGACTAGATTAGACGTTAGGTTAGGTTAGGTTAGGTTGTTAGGTGAGGTTAGGTAAGGTTAGGTTAGGTTAGGTTAGGTTAGGATTAGATGTTAGGTTAGATGTTAGATGTTAGATTAGATTAGATGTTATGTTAGGTTAGGTTAGGTTAGGTGAGGTGAGGTTAGGTTAGGTTAGGTTAGGTTATGTTAGGTTAGGTTAGGTTAGGTTAGGTTAGGTTAGGTTAGATGTTAGATGTTAGATTATATTAGATGGGAAGTTAGATGTTCGATGTTAGACTAGATTAGACGTTAGGTTAGGTTAGGTTAGGTTAGGTTAGGTTAGGTTAGGTTAGGTTAGGTTAGGTTAGGTTAGGTTAGGTTAGGTTAGGTTAGGTTAGGGTAGGTTAGGTTAGGTTAGGTTAGGTTAGGTTAGGTGTTAGATGTTAGATTAGATGAGATGTTAAGTTAGATGTTAGATGTTAGGTTAGATTAGATGTTAAGTTAGATGTTAGATGTTAGAATAGATTAGATGTTAGGTTAGGTTAGGTTAGGTTAGTTTAGGATTAGATGTTACGTTAGATGTTAGATGTTAGATTAGATTAGATGTTAGGTTAGGTTAGGTTAGGTTAGGTTGGGTTAAGTTAGGTTAGGTTAGGTTAGGTGAGGTGAGGTTAGGTTAGGTTAGGTTAGGTTATGTTAGGTTAGGTTAGGTTGGGTTAGGTTAGATTATAGATGTTAGATTATAATAAATGCCTGCCAAACGCACCCCAGCCCATTCTTATTCTTCTGATTCTTATTCTTCTGCGTTTGGCTGGCATTCTCAGATCATGAACAGCAGGTTGCCATTATCCCTCAAGAGAAAAGTGTACAATAGCTGTGTCTTACCAGTACTCACCTACGGGGCAGAAACCTGGAGGCTTACGAAAAGGGTTCTACTCAAATTGAGGACGACGCAACGAGCTATGGAAAGAAGAATGATAGGTGTAACGTTAAGGGATAAGAAAAGAGCAGATTGGTTGAGGGAACAAACGCGAGTTAATGACATCTTAGTTGAAATCAAGAAAAAGAAATGGGCATGGGCAGGACATGTAATGAGGAGGGAAAATAACCGATGGTCATTAAGGGTTACGGACTGGATCCCAAGGGAAGGGAAGCGTAGCAGGGGGCGGCAGAAAGTTAGGTGGGCGGATGAGATTAAGAAGTTTGCAGGGATGGCATGGCCGCAATTTGTACATGACCGGGGTTGTTGGAGAAGTATGGGAGAGGCCTTTGCCCTGCAGTGGGCGTAACCAGGCTGATGATGATGATGATAATAAATGGGAAGTTAGATGTTCGATGTTAGACTAGATTAGACGATAGGTTAGGTTAGGTTAGGTTAGGTTGTTAGGTTAGGTTAGGTTAGGTTAGGTTAGGATGATATGTTAGGTTAGATGTTAGATGTTAGATTAGATTAGATGTTAGGTTAGGTTAGGTGAGGTGAGGTTAGGTTATGTTAGGTTAGGTTAGGGTATGTTAGGTTAGTTTAGGTTAGGTTAGGTTAGGTTAGATTTTAGATTATATTACATGGGAAGTTAGATGTTCGATGTTAGTCTAGATTAGACGTTAGGTTAGGTAAGGTTAGGTTAGGTTAGGTTAGGTTAGGTTAGGTTAGCTTAGGTTAGTTTAGGTTAGGTTAGGTTAGGTTAGGTTAGGTTAGGTTAGGTGTTAGATGTTAGATTAGATTAGATGTTAAGTTAGATGTTAGATGTTAGATTAGATTAGATGTTAGGTTAGGTTATGTTAGGTTAGGTTAGTTTAGGATTTGATGTTACGTTAGATGTTAGATGTTAGATTAGATTAGATGTTAGGTTAGGTTAGGTTAGGTTAGGTTGGGTTAGGTTAGGTTAGGTTAGGTTAGATGTTAGATGTTAGATTATATTAAATGGGAAGTTAGATGTTCGATGTTAGACTAGATTAGACGTTAGGTTAGGTTAGGTTAGGTTGTTAGGTTAGGTTAGGTTAGGTTAGGTTAGGATTAGATGTTAGGTTAGATGTTAGATGTTAGATTAGATTAGATGTTATGTTAGGTTAGGTTAGGTTAGGTGAGGTGAGGTTAGGTTAGGTTAGGTTAGGTTAGGTTATGTTAGGTTAGGTTAGGTTAGGTTAGGTTAGGTTAGATGTTAGATGTTAGATTATATTAGATGGGAAGTTAGATGTTCGATGTTAGACTAGATTAGACGTTAGGTTAGGTTAGGTTAGGTTAGGTTAGGTTTGGTTAGGTTAGGTTAGGTTAGGTTAGGTTAGGTTAGGTTAGGTTAGGTTAGGGTAGGTTAGGTTAGGTTAGGTTAGGTGTTAGATGTTAGATTAGATTAGATGTTAAGTTAGATGTTAGATGTTAGGTTAGATTAGATGTTAAGTTAGATGTTAGATGTTAGAATAGATTAGATGTTAGGTTAGGTTAGGTTAGGTTAGTTTAGGATTAGATGTTACGTTAGATGTTAGATGTTAGATTAGATTAGATGTTAGGTTAGGTTAGGTTAGGTTAGGTTGGGTTAAGTTAGGTTAGGTTAGGTTAGGTGAGGTGAGGTTAGGTTAGGTTAGGTTAGGTTATGTTAGGTTAGGTTAGGTTGGGTTAGGTTAGATTATAGATGTTAGATTATAATAAATGCCTGCCAAACGCACCCCAGCCCATTCTTATTCTTCTGATTCTTATTCTTCTGATTCTTATTCTTCTGCGTTTGGCTGGCATTCTCAGATCATGAACAGCAGGTTGCCATTATCCCTCAAGAGAAAAGTGTATAATAGCTGTGTCTTACCAGTACTCACCTACGGGGCAGAAACCTGGAGGCTTACGAAAAGGGTTCTACTCAAATTGAGGACGACGCAACGAGCTATGGAAAGAAGAATGATAGGTGTAACGTTAAGGGATAAGAAAAGAGCAGATTGGTTGAGGGAACAAACGCGAGTTAATGACATCTTAGTTGAAATCAAGAAAAAGAAATGGGCATGGGCAGGACATGTAATGAGGAGGGAAAATAACCGATGGTCATTAAGGGTTACGGACTGGATCCCAAGGGAAGGGAAGCGTAGCAGGGGGCGGCAGAAAGTTAGGTGGGCGGATGAGATTAAGAAGTTTGCAGGGATGGCATGGCCGCAATTAGTACATGACCGGGGTTGTTGGAGAAGTATGGGAGAGGCCTTTGCCCTGCAGTGGGCGTAACCAGGCTGATGATGATGATGATAATAAATGGGAAGTTAGATGTTCGATGTTAGACTAGATTAGACGATAGGTTAGGTTAGGTTAGGTTAGGTTGTTAGGTTAGGTTAGGTTAGGTTAGGTTAGGTTAGGATGATATGTTAGGTTAGATGTTAGATGTTAGATTAGATTAGATGTTAGGTTAGGTTAGGTGAGGTGAGGTTAGGTTATGTTAGGTTACGTTAGGGTATGTTAGGTTAGTTTAGGTTAGGTTAGGTTAGGTTAGATTTTAGATTATATTACATGGGAAGTTAGATGTTCGATGTTAGTCTAGATTAGACGTTAGGTTAGGTAAGGTTAGGTTAGGTTAGGTTAGGTTAGGTTAGGTTAGGTTAGCTTAGGTTAGTTTAGGTTAGGTTAGGTTAGGTTAGGTTAGGTGGTAGATGTTAGATTAGATTAGATGTTAAGTTAGATGTTAGATGTTAGATTAGATTAGATGTTAGGTTAGGTTAGGTTAGGTTAGGTTAGTTTAGGATTAGATGTTACGTTAGATGTTAGATGTTAGATTAGATTAGATGTTAGGTTAGGTTAGGTTAGGTTAGGTTAGGTTAGGTGAGGTTAGGTTAGGTTAGGTTAGGTTATGTTAGGTTAGGTTAGGTTAGGTTAGGTTAGATGTTAGATGTTAGATTATATTAGATGGGAAGTTAGATGTTCGATGTTAGACTAGATTAGACGTTAGGTTAGGTTAGGTTAGGTTAGGTTGTTAGGTTAGGTTAGGTTAGGTTAGGTTAGGTTAGGATTAGATGTTAGGTTAGATGTTAGATTAGATTAGATGTTAGGTTAGGTTAGGTTAGGTTAGGTGAGGTGAGGTTAGGTTAGGTTAGGTTATGTTAGGTTAGGTTAGGTTAGTTTAGCTTAGGTTAGATGTTAGATGTTAGATTATATTAGATGGGAAGTTAGATGTTCGATGTTAGACTAGATTAGACGTTAGGTTAGGTTAGGTTAGGTTAGGTTGGGTTAGGTTAGGTTAGGTTAGGTTTGGTTAGGATAGGTTTGGTTAGGTTAGGTTAGGTTAGGTTAGGTTAGGTTAGGTTAGGTTAGGTTTAAGTTAGGTTAGGTTAGGTTAGGTTAGGTGTTAGATGTTGGATTAGATTAGATGTTAAGTTAGATGTTAGATGTTAGGTTAGGTTAGGTTAGGTTAGTTTAGGATTAGATGTTACGTTAGATCTTAGATGTTAGATTAGATTAGATGTTAGGTTAGGTTAGGTTAGGTTAGGTTGGGTTAAGTTAGGTTAGGTTAGGTTAGGTGAGGTGAGGTTAGGTTAGGTTAGGTTAGGTTAGGTTATGTTAGGTTAGGTTAGGTTAGGTTAGGTTAGGTTAGATGTTAGATGTTAGATTATATTAAATGGGAAGTTAGATGTTCGATGTTAGACTAGATGAGACGTTAGGTTAGGTTAGGTTAGGTTGTTAGGCTAGGTTAGGTTAGGTTAGGTTAGGATGAGATGTTAGGTTAGATGTTAGATTAGATTAGATGTTAGGTTAGGTTAGGTTAGGTTAGGTCTGGTGAGGTTATGTTAGGTTAGGTTAGGGTATGTTAGGTTAGGTTAGGTTAGGTTAGATGTTAGATGTTAGATTATATTAGATGGGAAGTTAGATGTTCGATGTTAGACTAGATTAAACGTTAGGTTAGGTTAGGTTAGGTTAGGTTAGGTGAGGTCAGGTTAGGTTAGGTTAGGTTAGGTTAGGTTAGGTTAGGTTAGGTTAGGTTAGGTTAGGTTAGGTTAGGGTAGGTTAGGTTTGGTTAGGTTAGGTTAGGTTAGGTTAGGTTAGGTGTTAGATGTTAGATTAGATTAGATGTTAAGTTAGATGTTAGATGTTAGAATAGATTAGATGTTAGGTTAGGTTAGGTTAGGTTAGTTTAGGATTAGATGTTACGTTAGATGTTAGATTAGATTAGATGTTAGGTTAGGTTAGGTTAGGTTTGGTTAAGTTAGGTTAGGTTAGGTGAGGTGAGGTTAGGTTAGGATAGGATAGGTTAGGTTAGGTTATATTAGGTTAGGTTAGGTTAGGTTAGGTTAGGTTAGATGTTAGATTATAATAAATGGGAAGTTCGATGTTCGATGTTAGACTAGATTAGACGTTAGGTTAGGTTAGGTTAGGTTGTTAGGTTAGGTTAGGTTAGGTTAGGTTAGGATGAGATGTTAGGCTAGATGTTAGATGTTAGATTAGATTAGATGTTAGGTTAGGTTAGGTTAGGTGAGGTGAGGTGAGGTTAGGTTAGGTTAGGTTAGATGTTAGATTATATTAAATGGGAAGTTAGATGTTCGATGTTAGACTAGATTAGACGTTAGGTTAGGTTAGGTTAGGTTGTTAGGTTAGGTTAGGTTAGGTTAGGTTAGGTTAGGTTAGGTTAGGTTAGGTTAGGTTAGGTTAGGTTAGGTTAGGCTAGGTTAGGTTAGGTTAGGTTAGGTTAGGTTAGGTTAGGTGTTAGATGTTAGATTAGATTAGATGTTAAGTTAGATGTTAGATGTTAGATTAGATTAGATGTTAGGTTAGGTTATGTTAGGTTAGGTTAGTTTAGGATTAGATGTTACGTTAGATGTTAGATGTTAGATTAGATTAGATGTTAGGTTAGGTGAGGTGAGGTTAGGTTAGGTTAGGTTAGGTTAGGGTATGTTAGGTTAGGTTAGGTTAGGTTAGGTTAGGTTATGTTAGGTTAGGTTAGGTTAGCTTAGGTTAGTTTAGGTTAGGTTAGGTTAGGTTAGGTTAGGGTAGGTTAGGTTAGGTTAGGTTAGGTTAGGGTAGGTTAGGTTAGGTTAGGTTAGGTTAGGTTAGGTTAGGTTAGGTTAGGTTAGGCTAGGTTAGGTTAGGTTAGGTTAGGTTAGGTTAGGTGTTAGATGTTAGATTAGATTAGATGTTAAGTTAGATGTTAGATGTTAGATTAGATTAGATGTTAGGTTAGGTTATGCTAGGTTAGGTTAGTTTAGGATTTGATGTTACGTTAGATGTTAGATGTTAGATTAGATTAGATGTTAGGTTAGGTTGGGTTAGGTTAGGTTGGGTTAGGTTAGGTTAGGTTAGGTTAGATGTTAGATGTTAGGTTATATTAAATGGGAAGTTAGATGTTCGATGTTAGACTAGATTAGACGTTAGGTTAGGTTAGGTTAGGTTGTTAGGTGAGGTTAGGTAAGGTTAGGTTAGGTTAGGTTAGGTTAGGATTAGATGTTAGGTTAGATGTTAGATGTTAGATTAGATTAGATGTTATGTTAGGTTAGGTTAGGTTAGGTGAGGTGAGGTTAGGTTAGGTTAGGTTAGGTTATGTTAGGTTAGGTTAGGTTAGGTTAGGTTAGGTTAGGTTAGATGTTAGATGTTAGATTATATTAGATGGGAAGTTAGATGTTCGATGTTAGACTAGATTAGACGTTAGGTTAGGTTAGGTTAGGTTAGGTTAGGTTAGGTTAGGTTAGGTTAGGTTAGGTTAGGTTAGGTTAGGTTAGGTTAGGGTAGGTTAGGTTAGGTTAGGTTAGGTTAGGTTTGGTGTTAGATGTTAGATTAGATTAGATGTTAAGTTAGATGTTAGATGTTAGGTTAGATTAGATGTTAAGTTAGATGTTAGATGTTAGAATAGATTAGATGTTAGGTTAGGTTAGGTTAGGTTAGTTTAGGATTAGATGTTACGTTAGATGTTAGATGTTAGATTAGATTAGATGTTAGGTTAGGTTAGGTTAGGTTAGGTTGGGTTAAGTTAGGTTAGGTTAGGTTAGGTGAGGTGAGGTTAGGTTAGGTTAGGTTAGGTGAGGTTAGGTTAGGTTAGGTTAGGTTATGTTAGGTTAGGTTAGGTTAGGTTAGGTTAGATGTTAGATGTTAGATTATATTAGATGGGAAGTTAGATGTTCGATGTTAGACTAGATTAGACGTTAGGTTAGGTTAGGTTAGGTTAGGTTGTTAGGTTAGGTTAGGTTAGGTTAGGTTAGGTTAGGATTAGATGTTAGGTTAGATGTTAGATGTTAGATTAGATTAGATGTTAGGTTAGGTTAGGTTAGGTTAGGTGAGGTGAGGTTAGGTTAGGTTAGGTTAGGTTATGTTAGGTTAGGTTAGGTTAGTTTAGCTTAGGTTAGATGTTAGATTATATTAGATGGAAAGTTAGATGTTCGATGTTAGACTAGATTAGACGTTAGGTTAGGTTAGGTTAGGTTAGGTTGGGTTAGGTTAGGTTAGGTTAGGTTAGGTTAGGTTTGGTTAGGATAGGTTTGGTTAGGTTAGGTTAGGTTAGGTTAGGTTAGGTTAGGTTAGGTTAGGTTTAAGTTAGGTTAGGTTAGGTTAGGTTAGGTTAGGTTAGGTGTTAGATGTTGGATTAGATTAGATGTTAAGTTAGATGTTAGATGTTAGAATAGATTAGATGTTAGGTTAGGTTAGTTTAGGATTAGATGTTACGTTAGATGTTAGATGTTAGATTAGATTAGATGTTAGGTTAGGTTAGGTTAGGTTAGGTTGGGTTAAGTTAGGTTAGGTTAGGTTAGGTGAGGTGAGGTTAGGTTAGGTTAGGTTAGGTTATGTTAGGTTAGGTTAGGTTAGGTTAGGTTAGGTTAGGTTAGATGTTAGATGTTAGATTATATTAAATGGGAAGTTAGATGTTCGATGTTAGACTAGATGAGACGTTAGGTTAGGTTAGGTTAGGTTGTTAGGCTAGGTTAGGTTAGGTTAGGTTAGGATGAGATGTTAGGTTAGATGTTAGATTAGATTAGATGTTAGGTTAGGTTAGGTTAGGTTAGGTCTGGTGAGGTTATGTTAGGTTAGGTTAGGGTATGTTAGGTTAGGTTAGGTTAGGTTAGGTTAGATGTTAGATGTTAGATTATATTAGATGGGAAGTTAGGTGTTCGATGTTAGACTAGAATAAACGTTAGGTTAGGTTAGGTTAGGTTAGGTGAGGTCAGGTTAGGTTAGGTTAGGTTAGGTTAGGTTAGGTTAGGTTAGGTTAGGTTAGGTTAGGTTAGGGTAGGTTAGGTTTGGTTAGGTTAGGTTAGGTTAGGTTAGGTTAGGTGTTAGATGTTAGATTACATTAGATGTTAAGTTAGATGTTAGATGTTAGAATAGATTAGATGTTAGGTTAGGTTAGGTTAGGTTAGTTTAGGATTAGATGTTACGTTAGATGTTAGATTAGATTAGATGTTAGGTTAGGTTAGGTTAGGTTTGGTTAAGTTAGGTTAGGTTAGGTGAGGTGAGGTTAGGTTAGGATAGGATAGGTTAGGTTAGGTTATATTAGGTTAGGTTAGGTTAGGTTAGGTTAGGTTAGATGTTAGATGTTAGATTATAATAAATGGGAAGTTCGATGTTCGATGTTAGACTAGATTAGACGTTAGGTTAGGTTAGGTTAGGTTAGGTTGTTAGGTTAGGTTAGGTTAGGTTAGGTTAGGATGAGATGTTAGGCTAGATGTTAGATGTTAGATTAGATTAGATGTTAGGTTAGGTTAGGTTAGGTTAGGTTAGGTGAGGTGAGGTGAGGTTAGGTTAGGTTAGGTTAGGTTAGATGTTAGATTATATTAAATGGGAAGTTAGATGTTCGATGTTAGACTAGATTAGACGTTAGGTTAGGTTAGGTTAGGTTGTTAGGTTAGGTTAGGTTAGGTTAGGTTAGGGTAGGTTAGGTAAGCTTAGGTTAGTTTAGGTTAGGTTAGGTTAGGTTAGGTTAGGTTAGGTTAGGTTAGGTTAGGTGTTAGATGTTAGATTAGATTAGATGTAAAGTTAGATGTTAGATGTTAGATTAGATTAGATGTTAGGTTAGGTTAGGTTAGTTTAGGATTAGATGTTACGTTAGATGTTAGATGTTAGATTAGATTAGATGTTAGGTTAGGTTAGGTTAGGTTAGGTTGGGTTAAGTTAGGTTAGGTTAGGTGAGGTGAGGTGAGGTTAGGTTAGGTTAGGTTAGGTTAGGTTATGTTAGGTTAGGTTAGGTTAGGTTAGATGTTAGATGTTAGATTATATTAAATGGGAAGTTAGATGTTCGATGTTACACTAGATTAGACGTTAGGTTAGGTTAGGTTAGGTTAGGTTTTTAGGTTAGGTTAGGTTAGGTTAGGTTAGGTTAGGTTAGGTTAGGCTTGGTTAGGTTAGGTTAGGTTAGGTTAGGTTAGGTTAGGTTAGGTGTTAGATGTTAGATTAGATTAGATGTTAAGTTAGATGTTAGATATTAGAATAGATTAGATGTTAGGTTAGGTTAGTTTAGGATTAGATGTTACGTTAGATGTTAGATGTTAGATTAGATTAGATGTTAGGTTAGGTTAGGTTAGGTTAGGTTGGGTTAAGTTAGGTTAGGTTAGGGGAGGTGAGGTTAGGTTAGGTTAGGTTAGGTTAGGTTAGGTTAGGTGAGGTGAGGTTAGGTTAGGTTAGGTTAGGTTATGTTAGGTTAGGTTAGGTTAGGTTAGATGTTAGATGTTAGATTATATTAAATGGGAAGTTAGATGTTCGATGTTAGACTAGATTAGACGTTAGGTTAGGTTAGGTTAGGTTGTTAGGTTAGGTTAGGTTAGGTTACGTTACGTTAGGGTAGGTTAGGCTAGGTTAGGTTAGGTTAGGTTAGATGTTAGATGTTAGATTATAATAAATGGGAAGTTAGGTGTTCGATGTTAGACTAGATTAGACGTTAGGTTAGGTTAGGTTAGGTTGTTAGGTTAGGTTAGGTTAGGTTAGGATGAGATGTTAGGTTAGATGTTAGATGTTAGATTAGATTAGATGTTAGGTTAGGTTAGGTGAGGTGAGGTTAGGTTAGGTTAGGTTAGGGTATGTTAGGTTAGGTTAGGTTAGGTTAGGTTAGATGTTAGATGTTAGATTATATTAGATGGGAAGTTAGATGTTCGATGTTAGACTAGATTAGACGTTAGGTTAGGTTAGGTTAGGTTAGGTTAGGTTAGGTTATGTTAGGTTAGGTTAGGTTAGCTTAGGTTAGTTTAGGTTAGGTTAGGTTAGGTTAGGTTAGGTTAGGTTAGGTTAGGTTAGGTTATGTTAAGTTAGGTTAGGTTAGGTTAGGTTAGGTTAGGTTAGGTTAGGTTAGGTTAGGTTAGGTAAGGTTAGGTTAGGTTAGGTTAGGTGTTAGATGTTAGATTAGATTAGATGTTAAGTTAGATGTTAGATGTTAGATTAGATTAGATGTTAGGTTAGGTTAGTTTAGGATTAGATGTTACGTTAGATATTAGATGTTAGGTTAGATTAGATGTTAGGTTAGGTTAGGTTAGGTTAGGTTGGGTTAAGTTAGGTTAGGTTAGGTTAGGTGAGGTGAGGTTAGGTTAGGTTAGGTTATGTTAGGTTAGGTTAGGTTAGGTTAGGTTAGATGTTAGATGTTAGATTATATTAGATGGGAAGTTAGATGTTCGATGTTAGACTAGATTAGAGGTTAGGTTAGGTTAGGTTAGGATTAGATGTTAGGTTAGATGTTAGATGTTAGATTAGATTAGATGTTAGGTTAGGTTAGGTTAGGTGAGGTGAGGTTAGGTTAGGTTAGGTTAGGTTATGTTAGGTTAGGTTAGGTTAGGTTAGATGTTAGATGTTAGATTATATTAGATGGGAAGTTAGATGTTCGATGTTAGACTAGATTAGACGTTAGGTTAGGTTAGGTTAGGTTTGGTTAGGTTAGGTTAGGTTAGGTTAGGTTAGGTTAGGTTAGGTTAGGTTAAGTTAGGTTAGGTTAGGTTAGGTTAGGTTATGTTAGGTTAGGTTAGGTTAGGTTAGGTTAGATGTTAGATTATATTAAATGGGAAGTTAGATGTTCGATGTTAGACTAGATTAGACGTTAGGTTAGGTTAGGTTAGGTTGTTAGGTTAGGTTAGGTTAGGTTAGGTTAGGTTAGGTTGTTAGGTTAGGTTAGGTTAGGTTAGGTTAGGTTAGGTTAGGTTAGGTTAGGTTAGGTTGGGTTAGGTTAGATTATAGATGTTAGATTATAATAAATGCCTGCCAAACGCACCCCAGCCCATTCTTATTCTTCTGATTCTTATTCTTCTGATTCTTATTCTTCTGCGTTTGGCTGGCATTCTCAGATCATGAACAGCAGGTTGCCATTATCCCTCAAGAGAAAAGTGTATAATAGCTGTGTCTTACCAGTACTCACCTACGGGGCAGAAACCTGGAGGCTTACGAAAAGGGTTCTACTCAAATTGAGGACGACGCAACGAGCTATGGAAAGAAGAATGATAGGTGTAACGTTAAGGGATAAGAAAAGAGCAGATTGGTTGAGGGAACAAACGCGAGTTAATGACATCTTAGTTGAAATCAAGAAAAAGAAATGGGCATGGGCAGGGCATGTAATGAGGAGGGAAAATAACCGATGGTCATTAAGGGTTACGGACTGGATCCCAAGGGAAGGGAAGCGTAGCAGGGGGCGGCAGAAAGTTAGGTGGGCGGATGAGATTAAGAAGTTTGCAGGGATGGCATGGCCGCAATTAGTACATGACCGGGGTTGTTGGAGAAGTATGGGAGAGGCCTTTGCCCTGCAGTGGGCGTAACCAGGCTGATGATGATGATGATAATAAATGGGAAGTTAGATGTTCGATGTTAGACTAGATTAGACGTTAGGTTAGGTTAGGTTAGGTTAGGTTGGGTTAGGTTAGGTTAGGTTAGGTTTGGTTAGGATAGGTTTGGTTAGGTTAGGTTAGGTTAGGTTAGGTTAGGTTAGGTTAGGTTAGGTTTAAGTTAGGTTAGGTTAGGTTAGGTTAGGTGTTAGATGTTGGATTAGATTAGATGTTAAGTTAGATGTTAGATGTTAGGTTAGGTTAGGTTAGGTTAGTTTAGGATTAGATGTTACGTTAGATCTTAGATGTTAGATTAGATTAGATGTTAGGTTAGGTTAGGTTAGGTTAGGTTGGGTTAAGTTAGGTTAGGTTAGGTTAGGTGAGGTGAGGTTAGGTTAGGTTAGGTTAGGTTAGGTTATGTTAGGTTAGGTTAGGTTAGGTTAGGTTAGATGTTAGATGTTAGATTATATTAAATGGGAAGTTAGATGTTCGATGTTAGACTAGATGAGACGTTAGGTTAGGTTAGGTTAGGTTGTTAGGCTAGGTTAGGTTAGGTTAGGTTAGGATGAGATGTTAGGTTAGATGTTAGATTAGATTAGATGTTAGGTTAGGTTAGGTTAGGTTAGGTCTGGTGAGGTTATGTTAGGTTAGGTTAGGGTATGTTAGGTTAGGTTAGGTTAGGTTAGATGTTAGATGTTAGATTATATTAGATGGGAAGTTAGATGTTCGATGTTAGACTAGATTAAACGTTAGGTTAGGTTAGGTTAGGTTAGGTGAGGTCAGGTTAGGTTAGGTTAGGTTAGGTTAGGTTAGGTTAGGTTAGGTTAGGTTAGGTTAGGGTAGGTTAGGTTTGGTTAGGTTAGGTTAGGTTAGGTTAGGTTAGGTGTTAGATGTTAGATTAGATTAGATGTTAAGTTAGATGTTAGATGTTAGAATAGATTAGATGTTAGGTTAGGTTAGGTTAGGTTAGTTTAGGATTAGATGTTACGTTAGATGTTAGATTAGATTAGATGTTAGGTTAGGTTAGGTTAGGTTTGGTTAAGTTAGGTTAGGTTAGGTGAGGTGAGGTTAGGTTAGGATAGGATAGGTTAGGTTAGGTTATATTAGGTTAGGTTAGGTTAGGTTAGGTTAGGTTAGATGTTAGATTATAATAAATGGGAAGTTCGATGTTCGATGTTAGACTAGATTAGACGTTAGGTTAGGTTAGGTTAGGTTGTTAGGTTAGGTTAGGTTAGGTTAGGTTAGGATGAGATGTTAGGCTAGATGTTAGATGTTAGATTAGATTAGATGTTAGGTTAGGTTAGGTTAGGTGAGGTGAGGTGAGGTTAGGTTAGGTTAGGTTAGATGTTAGATTATATTAAATGGGAAGTTAGATGTTCGATGTTAGACTAGATTAGACGTTAGGTTAGGTTAGGTTAGGTTGTTAGGTTAGGTTAGGTTAGGTTAGGTTAGGTTAGGTTAGGTAGGTTAGGTTAGGTTAGGTTAGGTTAGGTTAGGTTAGGCTAGGTTAGGTTAGGTTAGGTTAGGTTAGGTTAGGTTAGGTGTTAGATGTTAGATTAGATTAGATGTTAAGTTAGATGTTAGATGTTAGATTAGATTAGATGTTAGGTTAGGTTATGTTAGGTTAGGTTAGTTTAGGATTAGATGTTACGTTAGATGTTAGATGTTAGATTAGATTAGATGTTAGGTTAGGTGAGGTGAGGTGAGGTTAGGTTAGGTTAGGTTAGGGTATGTTAGGTTAGGTTAGGTTAGGTTAGGTTAGGTTATGTTAGGTTAGGTTAGGTTAGCTTAGGTTAGTTTAGGTTAGGTTAGGTTAGGTTAGGTTAGGGTAGGTTAGGTTAGGTTAGGTTAGGTTAGGGTAGGTTAGGTTAGGTTAGGTTAGGTTAGGTTAGGTTAGGTTAGGTTAGCTTAGGCTAGGTTAGGTTAGGTTAGGTTAGGTTAGGTTAGGTGTTAGATGTTAGATTAGATTAGATGTTAAGTTAGATGTTATATGTTAGATTAGATTAGATGTTAGGTTAGGTTATGCTAGGTTAGGTTAGTTTAGGATTTGATGTTACGTTAGATGTTAGATGTTAGATTAGATTAGATGTTAGGTTAGGTTGGGTTAGGTTAGGTTGGGTTAGGTTAGGTTAGGTTAGGTTAGATGTTAGATGTTAGGTTATATTAAATGGGAAGTTAGATGTTCGATGTTAGACTAGATTAGACGTTAGGTTAGGTTAGGTTAGGTTGTTAGGTGAGGTTAGGTAAGGTTAGGTTAGGTTAGGTTAGGTTAGGATTAGATGTTAGGTTAGATGTTAGATGTTAGATTAGATTAGATGTTATGTTAGGTTAGGTTAGGTTAGGTGAGGTGAGGTTAGGTTAGGTTAGGTTAGGTTATGTTAGGTTAGGTTAGGTTAGGTTAGGTTAGGTTAGGTTAGATGTTAGATGTTAGATTATATTAGATGGGAAGTTAGATGTTCGATGTTAGACTAGATTAGACGTTAGGTTAGGTTAGGTTAGGTTAGGTTAGGTTAGGTTAGGTTAGGTTAGGTTAGGTTAGGTTAGGTTAGGGTAGGTTAGGTTAGGTTAGGTTAGGTTAGGTTAGGTGTTAGATGTTAGATTAGATTAGATGTTAAGTTAGATGTTAGATGTTAGGTTAGATTAGATGTTAAGTTAGATGTTAGATGTTAGAATAGATTAGATGTTAGGTTAGGTTAGGTTAGGTTAGTTTAGGATTAGATGTTACGTTAGATGTTAGATGTTAGATTAGATTAGATGTTAGGTTAGGTTAGGTTAGGTTAGGTTGGGTTAAGTTAGGTTAGGTTAGGTTAGGTGAGGTGAGGTTAGGTTAGGTTAGGTTAGGTTATGTTAGGTTAGGTTAGGTTGGGTTAGGTTAGATTATAGATGTTAGATTATAATAAATGCCTGCCAAACGCACCCCAGCCCATTCTTATTCTTCTGATTCTTATTCTTCTGCGTTTGGCTGGCATTCTCAGATCATGAACAGCAGGTTGCCATTATCCCTCAAGAGAAAAGTGTACAATAGCTGTGTCTTACCAGTACTCACCTACGGGGCAGAAACCTGGAGGCTTACGAAAAGGGTTCTACTCAAATTGAGGACGACGCAACGAGCTATGGAAAGAAGAATGATAGGTGTAACGTTAAGGGATAAGAAAAGAGCAGATTGGTTGAGGGAACAAACGCGAGTTAATGACATCTTAGTTGAAATCAAGAAAAAGAAATGGGCATGGGCAGGACATGTAATGAGGAGGGAAAATAACCGATGGTCATTAAGGGTTACGGACTGGATCCCAAGGGAAGGGAAGCGTAGCAGGGGGCGGCAGAAAGTTAGGTGGGCGGATGAGATTAAGAAGTTTGCAGGGATGGCATGGCCGCAATTTGTACATGACCGGGGTTGTTGGAGAAGTATGGGAGAGGCCTTTGCCCTGCAGTGGGCGTAACCAGGCTGATGATGATGATGATAATAAATGGGAAGTTAGATGTTCGATGTTAGACTAGATTAGACGATAGGTTAGGTTAGGTTAGGTTAGGTTGTTAGGTTAGGTTAGGTTAGGTTAGGTTAGGATGATATGTTAGGTTAGATGTTAGATGTTAGATTAGATTAGATGTTAGGTTAGGTTAGGTGAGGTGAGGTTAGGTTATGTTAGGTTAGGTTAGGGTATGTTAGGTTAGTTTAGGTTAGGTTAGGTTAGGTTAGATTTTAGATTATATTACATGGGAAGTTAGATGTTCGATGTTAGTCTAGATTAGACGTTAGGTTAGGTAAGGTTAGGTTAGGTTAGGTTAGGTTAGGTTAGGTTAGCTTAGGTTAGTTTAGGTTAGGTTAGGTTAGGTTAGGTTAGGTTAGGTTAGGTTAGGTGTTAGATGTTAGATTAGATTAGATGTTAAGTTAGATGTTAGATGTTAGATTAGATTAGATGTTAGGTTAGGTTAGGTTAGGTTAGGTTAGTTTAGGATTAGATGTTACGTTAGATGTTAGATGTTAGATTAGATTAGATGTTAGGTTAGGTTAGGTTAGGTTAGGTTAGGTGAGGTTAGGTTAGGTTAGGTTAGGTTATGTTAGGTTAGGTTAGGTTAGGTTAGGTTAGATGTTAGATGTTAGATTATATTAGATGGGAAGTTAGATGTTCGATGTTAGACTAGATTAGACGTTAGGTTAGGTTAGGTTAGGTTAGGTTGTTAGGTTAGGTTAGGTTAGGTTAGGTTAGGTTAGGATTAGATGTTAGGTTAGATGTTAGATGTTAGATTAGATTAGATGTTAGGTTAGGTTAGGTTAGGTTAGGTGAGGTGAGGTTAGGTTAGGTTAGGTTAGGTTATGTTAGGTTAGGTTAGGTTAGTTTAGCTTAGGTTAGATGTTAGATGTTAGATTATATTAGATGGAAAGTTAGATGTTCGATGTTAGACTAGATTAGACGTTAGGTTAGGTTAGGTTGGGTTAGGTTAGGTTAGGTTAGGTTAGGTTAGGTTTGGTTAGGATAGGTTTGGTTAGGTTAGGTTAGGTTAGGTTAGGTTAGGTTAGGTTAGGTTAGGTTAGGTTTAAGTTAGGTTAGGTTAGGTTAGGTTAGGTTAGGTTAGGTGTTAGATGTTGGATTAGATTAGATGTTAAGTTAGATGTTAGATGTTAGAATAGATTAGATGTTAGGTTAGGTTAGTTTAGGATTAGATGTTACGTTAGATGTTAGATGTTAGATTAGATTAGATGTTAGGTTAGGTTAGGTTAGGTTAGGTTGGGTTAAGTTAGGTTAGGTTAGGTTAGGTGAGGTGAGGTTAGGTTAGGTTAGGTTAGGTTATGTTAGGTTAGGTTAGGTTAGGTTAGGTTAGGTTAGGTTAGATGTTAGATGTTAGATTATATTAAATGGGAAGTTAGATGTTCGATGTTAGACTAGATGAGACGTTAGGTTAGGTTAGGTTAGGTTGTTAGGCTAGGTTAGGTTAGGTTAGGTTAGGATGAGATGTTAGGTTAGATGTTAGATTAGATTAGATGTTAGGTTAGGTTAGGTTAGGTTAGGTCTGGTGAGGTTATGTTAGGTTAGGTTAGGGTATGTTAGGTTAGGTTAGGTTAGGTTAGGTTAGATGTTAGATGTTAGATTATATTAGATGGGAAGTTAGGTGTTCGATGTTAGACTAGAATAAACGTTAGGTTAGGTTAGGTTAGGTTAGGTGAGGTCAGGTTAGGTTAGGTTAGGTTAGGTTAGGTTAGGTTAGGTTAGGTTAGGTTAGGTTAGGTTAGGGTAGGTTAGGTTTGGTTAGGTTAGGTTAGGTTAGGTTAGGTTAGGTGTTAGATGTTAGATTACATTAGATGTTAAGTTAGATGTTAGATGTTAGAATAGATTAGATGTTAGGTTAGGTTAGGTTAGGTTAGTTTAGGATTAGATGTTACGTTAGATGTTAGATTAGATTAGATGTTAGGTTAGGTTAGGTTAGGTTTGGTTAAGTTAGGTTAGGTTAGGTGAGGTGAGGTTAGGTTAGGATAGGATAGGTTAGGTTAGGTTATATTAGGTTAGGTTAGGTTAGGTTAGGTTAGGTTAGATGTTAGATGTTAGATTATAATAAATGGGAAGTTCGATGTTCGATGTTAGACTAGATTAGACGTTAGGTTAGGTTAGGTTAGGTTAGGTTGTTAGGTTAGGTTAGGTTAGGTTAGGTTAGGATGAGATGTTAGGCTAGATGTTAGATGTTAGATTAGATTAGATGTTAGGTTAGGTTAGGTTAGGTTAGGTTAGGTGAGGTGAGGTGAGGTTAGGTTAGGTTAGGTTAGGTTAGATGTTAGATTATATTAAATGGGAAGTTAGATGTTCGATGTTAGACTAGATTAGACGTTAGGTTAGGTTAGGTTAGGTTGTTAGGTTAGGTTAGGTTAGGTTAGGTTAGGGTAGGTTAGGTAAGCTTAGGTTAGTTTAGGTTAGGTTAGGTTAGGTTAGGTTAGGTTAGGTTAGGTTAGGTTAGGTGTTAGATGTTAGATTAGATTAGATGTAAAGTTAGATGTTAGATGTTAGATTAGATTAGATGTTAGGTTAGGTTAGGTTAGTTTAGGATTAGATGTTACGTTAGATGTTAGATGTTAGATTAGATTAGATGTTAGGTTAGGTTAGGTTAGGTTAGGTTGGGTTAAGTTAGGTTAGGTTAGGTGAGGTGAGGTGAGGTTAGGTTAGGTTAGGTTAGGTTAGGTTATGTTAGGTTAGGTTAGGTTAGGTTAGATGTTAGATGTTAGATTATATTAAATGGGAAGTTAGATGTTCGATGTTACACTAGATTAGACGTTAGGTTAGGTTAGGTTAGGTTAGGTTTTTAGGTTAGGTTAGGTTAGGTTAGGTTAGGTTAGGTTAGGTTAGGCTTGGTTAGGTTAGGTTAGGTTAGGTTAGGTTAGGTTAGGTGTTAGATGTTAGATTAGATTAGATGTTAAGTTAGATGTTAGATATTAGAATAGATTAGATGTTAGGTTAGGTTAGTTTAGGATTAGATGTTACGTTAGATGTTAGATGTTAGATTAGATTAGATGTTAGGTTAGGTTAGGTTAGGTTGGGTTAAGTTAGGTTAGGTTAGGGGAGGTGAGGTTAGGTTAGGTTAGGTTAGGTTAGGTTAGGTTAGGTTAGGTTAGGTGAGGTGAGGTTAGGTTAGGTTAGGTTAGGTTATGTTAGGTTAGGTTAGGTTAGGTTAGATGTTAGATGTTAGATTATATTAAATGGGAAGTTAGATGTTCGATGTTAGACTAGATTAGACGTTAGGTTAGGTTAGGTTAGGTTGTTAGGTTAGGTTAGGTTAGGTTACGTTACGTTAGGGTAGGTTAGGCTAGGTTAGGTTAGGTTAGGTTAGATGTTAGATGTTAGATTATAATAAATGGGAAGTTAGGTGTTCGATGTTAGACTAGATTAGACGTTAGGTTAGGTTAGGTTAGGTTGTTAGGTTAGGTTAGGTTAGGTTAGGATGAGATGTTAGGTTAGATGTTAGATGTTAGATTAGATTAGATGTTAGGTTAGGTTAGGTGAGGTGAGGTTAGGTTAGGTTAGGTTAGGGTATGTTAGGTTAGGTTAGGTTAGGTTAGGTTAGATGTTAGATGTTAGATTATATTAGATGGGAAGTTAGATGTTCGATGTTAGACTAGATTAGACGTTAGGTTAGGTTAGGTCAGGTTAGGTTAGGTTAGGTTATGTTAGGTTAGGTTAGGTTAGCTTAGGTTAGTTTAGGTTAGGTTAGGTTAGGTTAGGTTAGGTTAGGTTAGGTTAGGTTAGGTTAGGTTATGTTAAGTTAGGTTAGGTTAGGTTAGGTTAGGTTAGGTTAGGTTAGGTTAGGTTAGGTTAGGTTAGGTAAGGTTAGGTTAGGTTAGGTTAGGTGTTAGATGTTAGATTAGATTAGATGTTAAGTTAGATGTTAGATGTTAGATTAGATTAGATGTTAGGTTAGGTTAGTTTAGGATTAGATGTTACGTTAGATATTAGATGTTAGGTTAGATTAGATGTTAGGTTAGGTTAGGTTAGGTTAGGTTGGGTTAAGTTAGGTTAGGTTAGGTTAGGTGAGGTGAGGTTAGGTTAGGTTAGGTTATGTTAGGTTAGGTTAGGTTAGGTTAGGTTAGATGTTAGATGTTAGATTATATTAGATGGGAAGTTAGATGTTCGATGTTAGACTAGATTAGAGGTTAGGTTAGGTTAGGTTAGGATTAGATGTTAGGTTAGATGTTAGATGTTAGATTAGATTAGATGTTAGGTTAGGTTAGGTTAGGTGAGGTGAGGTTAGGTTAGGTTAGGTTAGGTTATGTTAGGTTAGGTTAGGTTAGGTTAGATGTTAGATGTTAGATTATATTAGATGGGAAGTTAGATGTTCGATGTTAGACTAGATTAGACGTTAGGTTAGGTTAGGTTAGGTTTGGTTAGGTTAGGTTAGGTTAGGTTAGGTTAGGTTAGGTTAGGTTAGGTTAAGTTAGGTTAGGTTAGGTTAGGTTAGGTTATGTTAGGTTAGGTTAGGTTAGGTTAGGTTAGGTTAGATGTTAGATTATATTAAATGGGAAGTTAGATGTTCGATGTTAGACTAGATTAGACGTTAGGTTAGGTTAGGTTAGGTTAGGTTGTTAGGTTAGGTTAGGTTAGGTTAGGTTAGGTTAGGTTGTTAGGTTAGGTTAGGTTAGGTTAGGTTAGGTTAGGTTAGGTTAGGTTAGGTTAGGTTAGGCTAGGTTAGGTTAGGTTAGGTTAGGTTAGGTTAGGTGTTAGATGTTAGATTAGATTAGATGTTAAGTTAGATGTTAGATGTTAGATTAGATTAGATGTTAGGTTAGGTTAGGTTAGGTTAGGTTAGGTTAGGTGTTAGATGTTAGATTAGATTAGATGTTAAGTTAGATGTTAGATGTTAGAATAGATTAGATGTTAGGTTAGGTTAGGTTAGGTTAGTTTAGGATTAGATGTTACGTTAGATGTTAGATTAGATTAGATGTTAGGTTAGGTTAGGTTAGGTTTGGTTAAGTTAGGTTAGGTTAGGTGAGGTGAGGTTAGGTAAGGATAGGATAGGTTAGGTTAGGTTATATTAGGTTAGGTTAGGTTAGGTTAGGTTAGGTTAGATGTTAGATGTTAGATTATAATAAATGGGAAGTTCGATGTTCGATGTTAGACTAGATTAGACGTTAGGTTAGGTTAGGTTAGGTTGTTAGGTTAGGTTAGGTTAGGTTAGGTTAGGATGAGATGTTAGGCTAGATGTTAGATGTTAGATTAGATTAGATGTTAGGTTAGGTTAGGTGAGGTGAGGTGAGGTTAGGTTAGGTTAGGTTAGGTTAGATGTTAGATTATATTAAATGGGAAGTTAGATGTTCGATGTTAGACTAGATTAGACGTTAGGTTAGGTTAGGTTAGGTTGTTAGGTTAGGTTAGGTTAGGTTAGGTTAGGGTAGGTTAGGTAAGCTTAGGTTAGTTTAGGTTAGGTTAGGTTAGGTTAGGTTAGGTTAGGTTAGGTTAGGTTAGGTGTTAGATGTTAGATTAGATTAGATGTAAAGTTAGATGTTAGATGTTAGATTAGATTAGATGTTAGGTTAGGTTAGGTTAGGTTAGGTTGGGTTAAGTTAGGTTAGGTTAGGTGAGGTGAGGTGAGGTTAGGTTAGGTTAGGTTAGGTTAGGTTATGTTAGGTTAGGTTAGGTTAGGTTAGATGTTAGATGTTAGATTATATTAAATGGGAAGTTAGATGTTCGATGTTAGACTAGATTAGACGTTAGGTTAGGTTAGGTTAGGTTAGGTTTTTAGGTTAGGTTAGGTTAGGTTAGGTTAGGTTAGGTTAGGTTAGGCTTGGTTAGGTTAGGTTAGGTTAGGTTAGGTTAGGTTAGGTTAGGTGTTAGATGTTAGATTAGATTAGATGTTAAGTTAGATGTTAGATATTAGAATAGATTAGATGTTAGGTTAGGTTAGTTTAGGATTAGATGTTACGTTAGATGTTAGATGTTAGATTAGATTAGATGTTAGGTTAGGTTAGGTTAGGTTAGGTTGGGTTAAGTTAGGTTAGGTTAGGGGAGGTGAGGTTAGGTTAGGTTAGGTTAGGTTAGGTTAGGTTAGGTTAGGTGAGGTGAGGTTAGGTTAGGTTAGGTTAGGTTATGTTAGGTTAGGTTAGGTTAGGTTAGGTTAGATGTTAGATGTTAGATTATATTAAATGGGAAGTTAGATGTTCGATGTTAGACTAGATTAGACGTTAGGTTAGGTTAGGTTAGGTTGTTAGGTTAGGTTAGGTTAGGTTACGTTACGTTAGGGTAGGTTAGGCTAGGTTAGGTTAGGTTAGGTTAGATGTTAGATGTTAGATTATAATAAATGGGAAGTTAGGTGTTCGATGTTAGACTAGATTAGACGTTAGGTTAGGTTAGGTTAGGTTGTTAGGTTAGGTTAGGTTAGGTTAGGATGAGATGTTAGGTTAGATGTTAGATGTTAGATTAGATTAGATGTTAGGTTAGGTTAGGTGAGGTGAGGTTAGGTTAGGTTAGGTTAGGGTATGTTGAGGTTAGGTTAGGTTAGGTTAGGTTAGATGTTAGATGTTAGATTATATTAGATGGGAAGTTAGATGTTCGATGTTAGACTAGATTAGACGTTAGGTTAGGTTAGGTTAGGTTAGGTTAGGTTAGGTTATGTTAGGTTAGGTTAGGTTAGCTTAGGTTAGTTTAGGTTAGGTTAGGTTAGGTTAGGTTAGGTTAGGTTAGGTTAGGTTAGGTTAGGTTAGGTTAGGTTAGGTTAGGTTAGGTTAGGTTAGGTTAGGTTAGGTAAGGTTAGGTTAGGTTAGGTTAGGTGTTAGATGTTAGATTAGATTAGATGTTAAGTTAGATGTTAGATGTTAGATTAGATTAGATGTTAGGTTAGGTTAGTTTAGGATTAGATGTTACGTTAGATATTAGATGTTAGGTTAGATTAGATGTTAGGTTAGGTTAGGTTAGGTTAGGTTGGGTTAAGTTAGGTTAGGTTAGGTTAGGTGAGGTGAGGTTAGGTTAGGTTAGGTTATGTTAGGTTAGGTTAGGTTAGGTTAGGTTAGATGTTAGATGTTAGATTATATTAGATGGGAAGTTAGATGTTCGATGTTAGACTAGATTAGAGGTTAGGTTAGGTTAGGTTAGGATTAGATGTTAGGTTAGATGTTAGATGTTAGATTAGATTAGATGTTAGGTTAGGTTAGGTTAGGTGAGGTGAGGTTAGGTTAGGTTAGGTTAGGTTATGTTAGGTTAGGTTAGGTTAGGTTAGATGTTAGATGTTAGATTATATTAGATGGGAAGTTAGATGTTCGATGTTAGACTAGATTAGACGTTAGGTTAGGTTAGGTTAGGTTTGGTTAGGTTAGGTTAGGTTAGGTTAGGTTAGGTTAGGTTAGGTTAGGTTAAGTTAGGTTAGGTTAGGTTAGGTTAGGTTATGTTAGGTTAGGTTAGGTTAGGTTAGGTTAGGTTAGATGTTAGATTATATTAAATGGGAAGTTAGATGTTCGATGTTAGACTAGATTAGACGTTAGGTTAGGTTAGGTTAGGTTAGGTTGTTAGGTTAGGTTAGGTTAGGTTAGGTTAGGTTAGGTTGTTAGGTTAGGTTAGGTTAGGTTAGGTTAGGTTAGGTTAGGTTAGGTTAGGCTAGGTTAGGTTAGGTTAGGTTAGGTTAGGTTAGGTGTTAGATGTTAGATTAGATTAGATGTTAAGTTAGATGTTAGATGTTAGATTAGATTAGATGTTAGGTTAGGTTAGGTTAGGTTAGGTTAGGATTATATGTTAGGTTAGATGTTAGATGTTAGATTAGATTAGATGTTAGGTTAGGTTAGGTTAGGTGAGGTGAGGTGAGGTTAGGTTAGGTTAGGTTAGGTTAGGTTATGTTATGTTAGGTTAGGTTAGGTTAGGTTAGATGTTAGATGTTAGATTATATTAGATGGGAAGTTAGATGTTCGATGTTAGACTAGATTAGACGTTAGGTTAGGTTAGGTTAGGTTGTTAGGTTAGGTGAGGTTAGGTTAGGTTAGGTTAGGTTTGGTTTGGTTAGGTTAGGTTAGGTTAGGTTAGGTTAGGTTAGGTTAGGTTAGGTTAGGGTAGGTTAGGTTAGGTTAGGTTAGGTTAGGTTAGGTTAGGTTAGGTTAGGCTAGGTTAGGTTAGGTTAGGTTAGGTTAGGTTAGGTTAGGTTAGGTGTTAGATGTTAGATTAGATTAGATGTTAAGTTAGATGTTAGATGTTAGATTAGATTAGATGTTAAGTTAGGTTAGGTTAGGTTAGGTTAGTTTAGGATTAGATGTTACGTTAGATGTTAGATGTTAGATTAGATTAGATGTTAGGTTAGGCTAGGTTAGGTTAGGTTGGGTTAGGTTAGGTTAGGTTAGGTTAGGTGAGGTGAGGTTAGGTTAGGTTAGGTTAGGTTATGTAAGGTTAGGTTAGGTTAGGTTAGGTTAGGTTAGATGTTAGATGTTAGACTAGATTAGACGTTAGGTTAGGTTAGGTTAGGTTAGGTTGTTAGGTTAGGTAAGGTTAGGTTAGGTTAGGTGTTAGATGCTAGATTAGATTAGATGTTAAGTTAGATGTTAGATGTTAGATTAGATTAGATGTTAGGTTAGGTTAGTTAGGTTAGGTTGGGTTAAGTTAGGTTAGGTTAGGTTAGGTGAGGTGAGGTTAGGTTAGGTTAGGTTATGTTAGGTTAGGTTAGGTTAGGTTAGGTTAGATGTTAGATGTTAGATTATATTAGATGGGAAGTTAGATGTTCGATGTTAGACTAGATTAGAGGTTAGGTTAGGTTAGGTTAGGTTGTTAGGTTAGGTTAGGTTAGGTTAGGTTAGGTTAGGTTAGGATTAGATGTTACGTTAGATGTTAGATGTTAGATTAGATTAGATGTTAGGTTAGGTTAGGTTAGGTTAGGTTGGGTTAGGTTAGGTTAGGTTAGGTTAGGTGAGGTGAGGTTAGGTTAGGTTAGGTTAGGTTATGTTAGGTTAGGTTAGGATAGGTTAGGTTAGGTTAGATGTTAGATTATATTAAATGGGAAGTTAGATGTTCGATGTTAGACTAGATTAGACGTTAGGTTAGGTTAGGTTAGGTTAGGTTGTTAGGTTAGGTTAGGTTAGGTTAGGTTGTTAGGT
The DNA here is from genome assembly GCF_023375885.2 of Dermacentor andersoni. Taxonomy (NCBI): domain Eukaryota; kingdom Metazoa; phylum Arthropoda; class Arachnida; order Ixodida; family Ixodidae; genus Dermacentor; species Dermacentor andersoni. The sequence goes on from NW_027314753.1 coordinate 2,890,115, forward strand.
TAGGTTAGGTTAGGTTAGGTTAGGTTAGGTTAGGTTAGGTTAGGCTAGGTTAGGTTAGGTTAGGTTAGGTTAGGTTAGGTGTTAGATGTTAGATTAGATTAGATGTTAAGTTAGATGTTAGATGTTAGATTAGATTAGATGTTAGGTTAGGTTAGGTTAGGTTAGGATTATATGTTAGGTTAGATGTTAGATGTTAGATTAGATTAGATGTTAGGTTAGGTTAGGTGAGGTGAGGTTAGGTTATGTTAGGTTAGGTTAGGGTATGTTAGGTTAGTTTAGGTTAGGTTAGGTTAGGTTAGATTTTAGATTATATTACATGGGAAGTTAGATGTTCGATGTTAGTCTAGATTAGACGTTAGGTTAGGTAAGGTTAGGTTAGGTTAGGTTAGGTTAGGTTAGGTTAGGTTAGCTTAGGTTAGTTTAGGTTAGGTTAGGTTAGGTTAGGTTAGGTTAGGTAATAGATGTTAGATTAGATTAGATGTTAAGTTAGATGTTAGATGTTAGATTAGATTAGATGTTAGGTTAGGTTAGGTTAGGTTAGATGTTAGATTATATTAGATGGGAAGTTAGATGTTCGATGTTAGACTAGATTAGACGTTAGGTTAGGTTAGGTTAGGTTAGGTTGTTAGGTTAGGTTAGGTTAGATTAGGTTAGGTTAGGATTAGATGTTAGGTTAGATGTTAGATGTTAGATTAGATTAGATGTTAGGTTAGGTTAGGTTAGGTTAGGTGAGGTTAGGTTAGGTTAGGTTAGGTTATGTTAGGTTAGGTTAGGTTAGTTTAGCTTAGGTTAGATGTTAGATGTTAGATTATATTAGATGGGAAGTTAGATGTTCGATGTTAGACTAGATTAGACGTTAGGTTAGGTTAGGTTAGGTTAGGTTGGGTTAGGTTAGGTTAGGTTAGGTTAGGTTAGGTTTGGTTAGGATAGGTTTGGTTAGGTTAGGTTAGGTTAGGTTAGGTTAGGTTAGGTTAGGTTTAAGTTAGGTTAGGTTAGGTTAGGTTAGGTTAGGTTAGGTGTTAGATGTTGGATTAGATTAGATGTTAAGTTAGATGTTAGATGTTAGAATAGATTAGATGTTAGGTTAGGTTAGGTTAGGTTAGTTTAGGATTAGATGTTACGTTAGATGTTAGATTAGATTAGATGTTAGGTTAGGTTAGGTTAGGTTGGGTTAAGTTAGGTTAGGTTAGGTTAGGTGAGGTGAGGTGAGGTTAGGTTAGGTTAGGTTAGGTTATGTTAGGTTAGGTTAGGTTAGGTTAGGTTAGATGTTAGATGTTAGATTATATTAAATGGGAAGTTAGATGTTCGATGTTAGACTAGATGAGACGTTAGGTTAGGTTAGGTTAGGTTGTTAGGCTAGGTTAGGTTAGGTTAGGTTAGGATGAGATGTTAGGTTAGATGTTAGATTAGATTAGATGTTAGGTTAGGTTAGGTTAGGTTAGGTCTGGTGAGGTTATGTTAGGTTAGGTTAGGGTATGTTAGGTTAGGTTAGGTTAGGTTAGGTTAGATGTTAGATGTTAGATTATATTAGATGGGAAGTTAGATGTTCGATGTTAGACTAGATTAAACGTTAGGTTAGGTTAGGTTAGGTTAGGTGAGGTCAGGTTAGGTTAGGTTAGGTTAGGTTAGGTTAGGTTAGGTTAGGTTAGGTTAGGGTAGGTTAGGTTAGGGTAGGTTAGGTTTGGTTAGGTTAGGTTAGGTTAGGTTAGGTTAGGTGTTAGATGTTAGATTAGATTAGATGTTAAGTTAGATGTTAGATGTTAGAATAGATTAGATGTTAGGTTAGGTTAGGTTAGGTTAGTTTAGGATTAGATGTTACGTTAGATGTTAGATTAGATTAGATGTTAGGTTAGGTTAGGTTAGCTTTGGTTAAGTTAGGTTAGGTTAGGTGAGGTGAGGTTAGGTTAGGATAGGATAGGTTAGGTTAGGTTATATTAGGTTAGGTTAGGTTAGGTTAGGTTAGGTTAGGTTAGATGTTAGATGTTAGATTATAATAAATGGGAAGTTCGATGTTCGATGTTAGACTAGATTAGACGTTAGGTTAGGTTAGGTTAGGTTAGGTTGTTAGGTTAGGTTAGGTTAGGTTAGGTTAGGATGAGATGTTAGGCTAGATGTTAGATGTTAGATTAGATTAGATGTTAGGTTAGGTTAGGTTAGGTGAGGTGAGGTGAGGTGAGGTTAGGTTAGGTTAGGTTAGATGTTAGATTATATTAAATGGGAAGTTAGATGTTCGATGTTAGACTAGATTAGACGTTAGGTTAGGTTAGGTTAGGTTGTTAGGTTAGGTTAGGTTAGGTTAGGTTAGGTTAGGGTAGGTTAGGTAAGCTTAGGTTAGTTTAGGTTAGGTTAGGTTAGGTTAGGTTAGGTTAGGTTAGGTTAGGTGTTAGATGTTAGATTAGATTAGATGTTAAGTTAGATGTTAGATGTTAGATTAGATTAGATGTTAGGTTAGGTTAGGTTAGTTTAGGATTAGATGTTACGTTAGATGTTAGATGTTAGATTAGATTAGATGTTAGGTTAGGTTAGGTTAGGTTAGGTTGGGATAAGTTAGGTTAGGTTAGGTGAGGTGAGGTGAGGTTAGGTTAGGTTAGGTTAGGTTAGGTTATGTTAGGTTAGGTTAGGTTAGGTTAGATGTTAGATTATATTAAATGGGAAGTTAGATGTTCGATGTTAGACTAGATTAGACGTTAGGTTAGGTTAGGTTAGGTTAGGTTGTTAGGTTAGGTTAGGTTAGGTTAGGTTAGGTAAGGTTAGGCTTGGTTAGGTTAGGTTAGGTTAGGTTAGGTTAGGTTAGGTTAGGTTAGGTTAGGTTAGGTTAGAATAGGTTAGGTTAGGTTAGGTTAAATTAGGTTAGGTTAGGTTAGGTTAGGTTAGGTTAGGTGTTAGATGTTAGATTAGATTAGATGTTAAGTTAGATGTTAGATGTTAGAATAGATTAGATGTTAGGTTAGGTTAGGTTAGGTTAGTTTAGGATTAGATGTTACGTTAGATGTTAGATGTTAGATTAGATTAGATGTTAGGTTAGGTTAGGTTAGGTTGGGTTAAGTTAGGTTAGGTTAGGTGAGGGTAGGTTAGGTTAGGTTAGGTTATGTTAGGTTAGGTTAGGTTAGGTTAGGTTAAGTTAGATGTTAGATGTTAGATTATATTAAATGGGAAGTTAGATGTTCGATGTTAGACTAGATTAGACGTTAGGTTAGGTTAGGTTAGGTTGTTAGGTTAGGTTAGGTTAGGTTAGGTTAGGTTAGGTTAGGTTAAGTTAGGTCAGGTTAGGTTAGGTTAGGTTAGGTTAGGTTAGGTAAGGTTAGGTTAGGATGAGATGTTAGGTTAGATCTTAGATGTTAGATTAGATTAGATGTTAGGTTAGGTTAGGTTAGGTTAGGTGAGGTGAGGTTAGGTTAGGTTAGGTTATGTTAGGTTTGGTTAGGTTAGGTTAGGTTAGATGTTAGATTATATTAGATGGGAAGTTAGATGTTCGATGTTAGACTAGATTAGACGTTAGGTTAGATTAGGTTAGGTTAGGTAAGGTTAGGTCAGGTTAGGTTAGGTTAGGTTAGGTTAGGTTAGGTTAGGTTAGTTTAGGCTAGGTTAGGTTAGGTTATGTTAGGTTAGGTTAGGTTAGGTGTTAGATGTTAGATTAGATTACATGTTAAGTTAGATGTTAGAATAGATTAGATGTTAGGTTAGGTTAGGTTAGGTTAGTTTACGATTAGATGTTACGTTAGATGTTAGATGTTAGATTAGATTAGATGTTAGGTTAGGTTAGGTTAGGTTAGGTTGGGTTAAGTTAGGTTAGGTTAGGTTAGGTGAGGTGGGGTTAGGTTAGGTTAGGTTAGGTTAGGTTATGTTAGGTTATGTTAGGTTAGGTTAGATGTTAGACGTTAGATTATAATAAATGGGAAGTTAGATGTTCGATGTTAGACTAGATTAGACGTTAGGTTAGGTTAGGTTAGGTTAGGTTAGGTTAGGTTAGGTTAGGTGTTAGATGTTAGATTAGATTAGCTGTTAAGTTAGATGTTAGATGCTAGAATAGATTAGATGTTAGGTTAGGTTAGGTTAGGTTAGGTTAGTTTAGGATTAGATGTTACGTTAGATGTTAGATTAGATTAGATGTTAGGTTAGGTTAGGTTGGGTTAAGTTAGGTTAGGTTAGGTGAGGTGAGGTTAGGTTAGGTTAGGTTAGGTTAGGTTATATTAGGTTAGGTTAGGTTAGGTTAGGTTAGATGTTAGATGTTAGATTATAATAAATAGGAAGTTCGATGTTCGATGTTAGACTAGATTAGACGTTAGGTTAGGTTAGGTTAGGTTAGGTTGTTAGGTTAGGTTAGGTTAGGTTAGGATGAGATGTTAGGCTAGATGTTAGATGTTAGATTAGAATAGATGTTAGGTTAGGTTAGGTTAGGTGAGGTGAGGTTAGGTTAGGTTAGGTTAGGTTAGATGTTAGATTATATTAAATGGGAAGTTAGATGTTCGATGTTAGACTAGATTAGACGTTAGGTTAGGTTAGGTTAGGTTGTTAGGTTAGGTTAGGTTAGGTTAGGTTAGGTTAGGGTAGGTTAGGTAAGCTTAGGTTAGTTTAGGTTAGGTTAGGTTAGGTTAGGTTAGGTTAGGTTAGGTGTTAGATGTTAGATTAGATTAGATGTTAAGTTAGATGTTAGATGTTAGATTAGATTAGATGTTAGGTTAGGTTAGGTTAGTTTAGGATTAGATGTTACGTTAGATGTTAGATGTTAGATTAGATTAGATGTTAGGTTAGGTTAGGTTGGGTTAAGTTAGGTTAGGTTAGGTTAGGTGAGGTTAGGTTAGGTTAGGTTAGGTTAGGTTATGTTAGGTTAGGTTAGGTTAGGTTAGATGTTAGATATTAGATTATATTAAATGGGAAGTTAGATGTTCGATGTTAGACTAGATTAGACGTTAGGTTAGGTTAGGTTAGGTTAGGTTGTTAGGTTAGGTTAGGTTAGGTTAGGTTAGGCTTGGTTAGGTTAGGTTAGGTTAGGTTAGGTTAGGTTAGGTTAGGTTAGGTGTTAGATGTTAGATTAGATTAGATGTTAAGTTAGATGTTAGATATTAGAATAGATTAGATGTTAGGTTAGGTTAGGTTAGTTTAGGATTAGATGTTACGTTAGATGTTAGATGTTAGATTAGATTAGATGTTAGGTTAGGTTAGGTTAGGTTAGGTTAGGTTAGGTTAGGTTAGGTGAGGTGAGGTTAGGTTAGGTTAGATTGGGTTATGTTAGGTTAGGTTAGGTTAGGTTAGGTTAGATGTTAGATGTTAGATTATATTAAATGGGAAGTTAGATGTTCGATGTTAGACTAGATTAGACGTTAGGTTAGGTTAGGTTAGGTTAGGTTAGGTTAGGTTACGTTACGTTAGGGTAGGTTAGGCTAGGTTAGGTTAGGTTAGGTTAGATGTTAGATGTTAGATTATAATAAATGGGAAGTTAGATGTTCGATGTTAGACTAGATTAGACGTTAGGTTAGGTTAGGTTAGGTTAGGTTAGGTTAGGTTGGGTTAAGTTAGGTTAGGTTAGGTGAGGTTAGGTTAGGTTAGGTTAGGTTATGTTAGGTTAGGTTAGGTTAGGTTAGGTTAAGTTAGATGTTAGATGTTAGATTATATTAAATGGGAAGTTAGATGTTCGATGTTAGACTAGATTAGACGTTAGGTTAGGTTAGGTTCGGTTGTTAGGTTAGGTTAGGTTAGGTTAAGTTAGGTCAGGTTAGGTTAGGTTAGGTTAGGTTAGGTTAGGTAAGGTTAGGTTAGGATGAGATGTTAGGTTAGATCTTAGATGTTAGATTAGATTAGATGTTAGGTTAGGTTAGGTTAGGTTAGGTGAGGTGAGGTTAGGTTAGGTTAGGTTAGGGTATGTTAGGTTTGGTTAGGTTAGGTTAGGTTAGATGTTAGATGTTAGATTATATTAGATGGGAAGTTAGGTGTTCGATGTTAGACTAGATTAGACGTTAGGTTAGGTTAGGTTAGGTAAGGTTAGGTCAGGTTAGGTTAGGTTAGGTTAGGTTAGGTTAGGTTAGGTTAGGTTAGGTTAGTTTAGGCTAGGTTAGGTTAGGTTAGGTTAGGTTAGGTTAGGTTAGGTTACGTTAGGTGTTAGATGTTAGATTAGATTAGATGTTAAGTTAGATGTTAGAATAGATTAGATGTTAGGTTAGGTTAGGTTAGGTTAGTTTAGGATTAGATGTTACGTTAGATGTTAGATGTTAGATTAGATTAGATGTTAGGTTAGGTTAGGTTAGGTTAGGTTAGGTTGGGTTAAGTTAGGTTAGGTTAGGTTAGGTGAGGTGGGGTTAGGTTAGGTTAGGTTAGGTTAGGTTAGGTTATGTTAGGTTAGGTTAGGTTAGGTTAGATGTTAGATGTTAGATTATAATAAATGGGAAGTTAGATGTTCGATGTTAGACTAGATTAGACGTTAGGTTAGGTTAGGTTAGGTTGTTAGGTTAGGTTAGCTTAGGTTAGGTTAGGTTAGATGTTAGATGTTAGAATATAATAAATGGGAAGTTCGATGTTCGATGTTAGACTAGATTAGACGTTAGGTTAGGTTAGGTTAGGTTAGGTTGTTAGGTTAGGTTAGGTTAGGTTAGGATGAGATGTTAGGCTAGATGTTAGATGTTAGATTAGATTAGATGTTAGGTTAGGTTAGGTTAGGTTAGGTTAGGTTAGGGTAGGTTAGGTAAGCTTAGGTTAGTTTAGGTTAGGTTAGGTTAGGTTAGGTTAGGTTAGGTGTTAGATGTTAGATTAGATTAGATGTTAAGTTAGATGTTAGATGTTAGATTAGATTAGATGTTAGGTTAGGTTAGGTTAGTTTAGGATTAGATGTTACGTTAGATGTTAGATGTTAGGTTAGGTTAGGTTGGGTTAAGTTAGGTTAGGTTAGGTGAGGTGAGGTGAGGTTAGGTTAGGTTAGGTTAGGTTAGGTTATGTTAGGTTAGGTTAGGTTAGGTTAGATGTTAGATGTTAGATTATATTAAATGGGAAGTTAGATGTTCGATGTTAGACTAGATTAGACGTTAGGTTAGGTTAGGTTAGGTTGTTAGGTTAGGTTAGGTTAGGTTAGGTTAGGTTAGGTTAGGTTAGGCTTGGTTAGGTTAGGCTAGGTTAGGTTAGGTTAGGTTAGGTTAGGTTAGGTTAGGTTAGGTGTTAGATGTTAGATTAGATTAGATGTTAAGTTAGATGGTAGATATTAGAATAGATAAGATGTTAGGTTAGGTTAGGTTAGTTTAGGATTAGATGTTACGTTAGATGTTAGATGTTAGATTAGATTAGATGTTAGGTTAGGTTAGGTTAGGTTAGGTTGGGTTAAGTTAGGTTAGGTTAGGGGAGGTGAGGTTAGGTTAGGTTAGGTTAGGTTAGGTGAGGTGAGGTTAGGTTAGGTTAGATTGGGTTATGTTAGGTTAGGTTAGGTTAGCTTAGGTTAGATGTTAGATGTTAGATTATATTAAATGGGAAGTTAGATGTTCGATGTTAGACTAGATTAGACATTAAGTTAGGTTAGGTTAGGTTAGGTTAGGTTGTTAGGTTAGGTTAGGTTAGGTTAGGTTAGGTTAGGTTACGTTACGTTAGGGTAGGTTAGGCTAGGTTAGGTATGGTTAGGTTAGATGTTAGATGTTAGATTATAATAAATGGGAAGTTAGATGTTCGATGTTAGACTAGATTAGACGTTAGGTTAGGTTAGGTTAGGTTAGGTTAGGTTAAGTTAGGTCAGGTTAGGTTAGGTTAGGTTAGGTTAGGTTAGGTAAGGTTAGGTTAGGATGAGATGTTAGGTTAGATCTTAGATGTTAGATTAGATTAGATGTTAGGTTAGGTTAGGTTAGGTTAGGTGAGGTGAGGTTAGGTTAGGTTAGGTTAGGGTATGTTAGGTTTGGTTAGGTTAGGTTAGGTTAGATGTTAGATGTTAGATTATATTAGATGGGAAGTTAGATGTTCGATGTTAGACTAGATTAGACGTTAGGTTAGGTTAGGTAAGGTTAGGTCAGGTTAGGTTAGGTTAGGTTAGGTTAGGTTAGGTTAGGTTAGGTTAGGTTAGTTTAGGCTAGGTTAGGTTAGGTTAGGTTAGGTTAGGTTAGGTTAGGTTAGGTTAGGTGTTAGATGTTAGATTAGATTAGATGTTAAGTTAGATGTTAGAATAGATTAGATGTTAGGTTAGGTTAGGTTAGGTTAGTTTAGGATTAGATGTTACGTTAGATGTTAGATGTTAGATTAGATTAGATGTTAGGTTAGGTTAGGTTAGGTTAGGTTGGGTTAAGTTAGGTTAGGTTAGGTTAGGTGAGGTGGGGTTAGGTTAGGTTAGGTTATGTTAGGTTAGGTTAGGTTAGGTTAGATGTTAGATGTTAGATTATAATAAATGGGAAGTTAAATGTTCGATGTTAGACTAGATTAGACGTTAGGTTAGGTTAGGTTAGGTTAGGTTGTTAGGTTAGGTTAGCTTAGGTTAGGTTAGGTTAGGTGTTAGATGTTAGATTAGATTAGATGTTAAGTTAGATGTTAGATGTTAGAATAGATTAGATGTTAGGTTAGGTTAGGTTAGGTTAGGTTAGTTTAGGATTAGATGTTACGTTAGATGTTAGATTAGATTAGATGTTAGGTTAGGTTAGGTTGGGTTAAGTTAGGTTAGGTTAGGTGAGGTGAGGATAGGTTAGGTTTGGTTAGGTTAGGTTATATTAGGTTAGGTTAGGTTAGCTTAGGTTAGGTTAGATGTTAGATGTTAGATTATAATAAATGGGAAGTTCGATGTTCGATGTTAGACTAGATTAGACGTTAGGTTAGGTTAGGTTAGGTTAGGTTGTTAGGTCAGGTTAGGTTAGGTTAGGATGAGATGTTAGGCTAGATGTTAGATGTTAGATTAGATTAGATGTTAGGTTAGGTTAGGTTAGGTGAGGTGAGGTGAGGTTAGGTTAGGTTAGGTTAGGTTAGGTTAGATGTTAGATTATATTAAATGGGAAGTTAGATGTTCGATGTTAGACTAGATTAGACGTTAGGTTAGGTTAGGTTAGGTTGTTAGGTTAGGTTAGGTTAGGTTAGGTTAGGGTAGGTTAGGTAAGCTTAGGTTAGTTTAGGTTAGGTTAGGTTAGGTTATGTTAGGTTAGGTTAGGTTAGGTTAGATGTTAGATGTTAGATTATATTAAATGGTAAGTTAGATGTTCGATGTTAGACTAGATTAGACGTTAGGTTAGGTTAGGTTAGGTTAGGTTGTTAGGTTAGGTTAGGTTAGGTTAGGTTAGGTTAGGCTTGGTTAGGTTAGGTTAGGTTAGGTTAGGTTAGGTTAGGTTAGGTTAGGTGTTAGATGTTAGATTAGATTAGATGTTAAGTTAGATGTTAGATATTAGAATAGATTAGATGTTAGGTTAGGTTAGGTTAGGTTAGGTTAGGTTAGGTTAGGTTAGGTTAGGTTAGGTTAGGTTAGGTTAGGTTAGGTTGGGTTAAGTTAGGTTAGGTTAGGGGAGGTGAGGTTAGGTTAGGTTAGGTTAGGTTAGGTTAGGTTAGGTGAGGTGAGGTTAGGTTAGGTTAGGTTATGTTAGGTTAGGTTAGGTTAGGTTAGATGTTAGATTTTAGATTATATTAAAAGGGAAGTTAGATGTTCGATGTTAGACTAGATTAGACGTTAGGTTAGGTTAGGTTAGGTTAGGTTGTTAGGTTAGGTTAGGTTAGGTTAGGTTAGGTTACGTTACGTTAGGGTAGGTTAGGCTAGGTTAGGTTAGGTTAGGTTAGATGTTAGATGTTAGATTATAATAAATGGGAAGTTAGATGTTCGATGTTAGACTAGATTAGACGTTAGGTTAGGTTAGGTTAGGTTAGGTTGTTAGGTTAGGTTAGGTTAGGTTAGGTTAGGTTAGGATGAGATGTTAGGTTAGATGTTAGATGTTAGATTAGATTAGATGTTAGGTTAGGTTAGGTGAGGTGAGGTTAGGTTAGGTTAGGTTAGGGTATGTTAGGTTAGGTTAGGTTAGGTTAGGTTAGATGTTAGATGTTAGATTATATTAGATGGGAAGTTAGATGTTCGATGTTAGACTAGATTAGACGTTAGGTTAGGTTAGGTTAGGTTAGGTTAGGTTAGGTTAGGTTAGGTTATGTTAGGTTAGGTTAGGTTAGCTTAGGTTAGTTTAGTTTAGGTTAGGTTAGGTTAGGTTAGGTTAGGTTAGGTTAGGTTAGGTTATGTTAAGTTAGGTTAGGTTAGGTTAGGTTAGGTTAGGTTAGGTTAGGTTAGGTAAGGTTAGGTTAGGTTAGGTGTTAGATGTTAGATTAGATTAGATGTTAAGTTAGATGTTAGATGTTAGATTAGATTAGATGGTAGGTTAGGTTAGGTTAGGATTATATGTTAGGTTAGATGTTAGATGTTAGATTAGATTAGATGTTAGGTTAGGTTAGGTTAGGTGAGGTGAGGTGAGGTTAGGTTAGGTTAGGTTAGGTTATGTTAGGTTAGGTTAGGTTAGGTTAGGTTAGATGTTAGATGTTAGATTATATTAGATGGGAAGTTAGATGTTCGATGTTAGACTAGATTAGACGTTAGGTTAGGTTAGGTTAGGTTGTTAGGTTAGGTGAGGTTAGGTTAGGTTAGGTTAGGTTTGGTTTGGTTAGGTTAGGTTAGGTTAGGTTAGGTTAGGTTAGGTTAGGTTAGGTTAGGGTAGGTTAGGTTAGGTTAGGTTAGGTTAGGCTAGGTTAGGTTAGGTTAGGTTAGGTTAGGTTAGGTTAGGTTAGGTGTTAGATGTTAGATTAGATTAGATGTTAAGTTAGATGTTAGATGTTAGATTAGATTAGATGTTAGGTTAGGTTAGGTTAGGTTAGGTTAGTTTAGGATTAGATGTTACGTTAGATGTTAGATTAGATTAGATGTTAGGTTAGGTTAGGTTAGGTTAGGTTGGGTTAGGTTAGGTTAGGTTAGGTTAGGTGAGGTGAGGTTAGGTTAGGTTAGGTTAGATTAGGTTATGTAAGGTTAGGTTAGGTTAGGTTAGGTTAGGTTAGATGTTAGATGTTAGACTAGATTAGACGTTAGGTTAGGTTAGGTTAGGTTAGGTTGTTAGGTTAGGTAAGGTTAGGTTAGGTTAGGATAGGTTAGGTTAGGTTAGGTGTTAGATGCTAGATTAGATTAGATGTTAAGTTAGATGTTAGATGTTAGATTAGATTAGATGTTAGGTTAGGTTAGGTTAGGTTAGTTTAGGATTAGATGTTACATTAGATGTTAGATGTTAGATTAGATTAGATGTTAGGTTAGGTTAGGTTAGGTTAGGTTGGGTTAGGTTAGGTTAGGTTAGGTGAGGTGAGGTGAGGTGAGGTTAGGTTAGGTTAGGTTATGTTAGGTTAGGTTAGGTTAGGTTAGGTTAGGTTAGGTTAGGATTAGATGTTAGGTTAGATGTTAGATGTTAGATTAGATTAGATGTTAGGTTAGGTTAGGTTAGGTTAGGTGAGGTGAGGTTAGGTTAGGTTAGGTTAGGTTATGTTAGGTTAGGTTAGGTTAGGTTAGGTTAGATGTTAGATGTTAGATTATATTAGATGGGAAGTTAGATGTTCGATGTTAGACTAGATTAGACGTTAGGTTAGGTTAGGTTAGGTTAGGTTAGGTTAGGTTAGGTTAGGTTAGGTTAGGTTACGTTAGGTTAGGTTAGGTTAGGTTAGGTTAAGTTAGAATAGGTTAGGTTAGGTTAGGTTAAATTAGGTTAGGTTAGGTTAGGTTAGGTTAGGTTAGGTTAGGTTAGGTTAAGTTAGGTTAGGTTAGGTGAGGTTTGGTTAGGTTAGGTTAGGTTAGGTTAGGTTAGGTGTTAGATGTTAGATTAGATTAGACGTTAGGTTAGGTTAGGTTAGGTTAGGTTGTTAGGTTAGGTTAGGTTAGGTTAGGATGAGATGTTAGGCTAGATGTTAGATGTTAGATTAGATTAGATGTTAGGTTAGGTTAGGTTAGGTTGTTAGGTTAGGTTAGGTTAGGTTAGGTTAGGTTAGGTTAGGGTAGGTTAGGTAAGCTTAGGTTAGTTTAGGTTAGGTTAGGTTAGGTTAGGTTAGGTGTTAGATGTTAGATTAGATTAGATGTTAAGTTAGATGTTAGATGTTAGATTAGATTAGATGTTAGGTTAGGTTAGGTTAGTTTAGGATTAGATGTTACGTTAGATGTTAGATGTTAGGTTAGGTTAGGTTGGGTTAAGTTACGTTAGGTTAGGTGAGGTGAGGTGAGGTTAGGTTAGGTTAGGTTAGGTTAGGTTATGTTAGGTTAGGTTAGGTTAGGTTAGATGTTAGATGTTAGATTATATTAAATGGGAAGTTAGATGTTCGATGTTAGACTAGATTAGACGTTAGGTTAGGTTAGGTTAGGTTAGGTTGTTAGGTTAGGTTAGGTTAGGTTAGGTTAGGTTAGGTTAGGTTAGGCTTGGTTAGGTTAGGTTAGGTTAGGTTAGGTTAGGTTAGGTTAGGTTAGGTTAGGTTAGGTGTTAGATGTTAGATTAGATTAGATGTTAAGTTAGATGGTAGATATTAGAATATATTAGATGTTAGGTTAGGTTAGGTTAGTTTAGGATTAGATGTTACGTTAGATGTTAGATTAGATTAGATGTTAGGTTAGGTTAGGTTGGGTTAAGTTAGGTTAGGTTAGGTGAGGTGAGGATAGGTTAGGTTTGGTTAGGTTAGGTTATATTAGGTTAGGTTAGGTTAGCTTAGGTTAGGTTAGATGTTAGATGTTAGATTATAATAAATGGGAAGTTCGATGTTCGATGTTAGACTAGATTAGACGTTAGGTTAGGTTAGGTTAGGTTAGGTTGTTAGGTCAGGTTAGGTTAGGTTAGGATGAGATGTTAGGCTAGATGTTAGATGTTAGATTAGATTAGATGTTAGGTTAGGTTAGGTTAGGTGAGGTGAGGTGAGGTTAGGTTAGGTTAGGTTAGGTTAGGTTAGATGTTAGATTATATTAAATGGGAAGTTAGATGTTCGATGTTAGACTAGATTAGACGTTAGGTTAGGTTAGGTTAGGTTGTTAGGTTAGGTTAGGTTAGGTTAGGTTAGGGTAGGTTAGGTAAGCTTAGGTTAGTTTAGGTTAGGTTAGGTTAGGTTATGTTAGGTTAGGTTAGGTTAGGTTAGATGTTAGATGTTAGATTATATTAAATGGTAAGTTAGATGTTCGATGTTAGACTAGATTAGACGTTAGGTTAGGTTAGGTTAGGTTAGGTTGTTAGGTTAGGTTAGGTTAGGTTAGGTTAGGTTAGGTTAGGCTTGGTTAGGTTAGGTTAGGTTAGGTTAGGTTAGGTTAGGTTAGGTTAGGTGTTAGATGTTAGATTAGATTAGATGTTAAGTTAGATGTTAGATATTAGAATAGATTAGATGTTAGGTTAGGTTAGGTTAGGTTAGGTTAGGTTAGGTTAGGTTAGGTTAGGTTAGGTTAGGTTAGGTTAGGTTAGGTTGGGTTAAGTTAGGTTAGGTTAGGGGAGGTGAGGTTAGGTTAGGTTAGGTTAGGTTAGGTTAGGTGAGGTGAGGTTAGGTTAGGTTAGGTTATGTTAGGTTAGGTTAGGTTAGGTTAGATGTTAGATTTTAGATTATATTAAAAGGGAAGTTAGATGTTCGATGTTAGACTAGATTAGACGTTAGGTTAGGTTAGGTTAGGTTAGGTTGTTAGGTTAGGTTAGGTTAGGTTAGGTTAGGTTACGTTACGTTAGGGTAGGTTAGGCTAGGTTAGGTTAGGTTAGGTTAGATGTTAGATGTTAGATTATAATAAATGGGAAGTTAGATGTTCGATGTTAGACTAGATTAGACGTTAGGTTAGGTTAGGTTAGGTTAGGTTGTTAGGTTAGGTTAGGTTAGGTTAGGTTAGGTTAGGATGAGATGTTAGGTTAGATGTTAGATGTTAGATTAGATTAGATGTTAGGTTAGGTTAGGTGAGGTGAGGTTAGGTTAGGTTAGGTTAGGGTATGTTAGGTTAGGTTAGGTTAGGTTAGGTTAGATGTTAGATGTTAGATTATATTAGATGGGAAGTTAGATGTTCGATGTTAGACTAGATTAGACGTTAGGTTAGGTTAGGTTAGGTTAGGTTAGGTTAGGTTAGGTTAGGTTATGTTAGGTTAGGTTAGGTTAGCTTAGGTTAGTTTAGTTTAGGTTAGGTTAGGTTAGGTTAGGTTAGGTTAGGTTAGGTTATGTTAAGTTAGGTTAGGTTAGGTTAGGTTAGGTTAGGTTAGGTTAGGTTAGGTAAGGTTAGGTTAGGTTAGGTGTTAGATGTTAGATTAGATTAGATGTTAAGTTAGATGTTAGATGTTAGATTAGATTAGATGGTAGGTTAGGTTAGGTTAGGATTATATGTTAGGTTAGATGTTAGATGTTAGATTAGATTAGATGTTAGGTTAGGTTAGGTTAGGTGAGGTGAGGTGAGGTTAGGTTAGGTTAGGTTAGGTTATGTTAGGTTAGGTTAGGTTAGGTTAGGTTAGATGTTAGATGTTAGATTATATTAGATGGGAAGTTAGATGTTCGATGTTAGACTAGATTAGACGTTAGGTTAGGTTAGGTTAGGTTGTTAGGTTAGGTGAGGTTAGGTTAGGTTAGGTTAGGTTTGGTTTGGTTAGGTTAGGTTACGTTAGGTTAGGTTAGGTTAGGTTAGGTTAGGTTAGGGTAGGTTAGGTTAGGTTAGGTTAGGTTAGGCTAGGTTAGGTTAGGTTAGGTTAGGTTAGGTTAGGTTAGGTTAGGTGTTAGATGTTAGATTAGATTAGATGTTAAGTTAGATGTTAGATGTTAGATTAGATTAGATGTTAGGTTAGGTTAGGTTAGGTTAGGTTAGTTTAGGATTAGATGTTACGTTAGATGTTAGATGTTAGATTAGATTAGATGTTAGGTTAGGTTAGGTTAGGTTAGGTTGGGTTAGGTTAGGTTAGGTTAGGTTAGGTGAGGTGAGGTTAGGTTAGGTTAGGTTAGATTAGGTTATGTAAGGTTAGGTTAGGTTAGGTTAGGTTAGGTTAGATGTTAGATGTTAGACTAGATTAGACGTTAGGTTAGGTTAGGTTAGGTTAGGTTGTTAGGTTAGGTAAGGTTAGGTTAGGTTAGGATAGGTTAGGTTAGGTTAGGTGTTAGATGCTAGATTAGATTAGATGTTAAGTTAGATGTTAGATGTTAGATTAGATTAGATGTTAGGTTAGGTTAGGTTAGGTTAGTTTAGGATTAGATGTTACATTAGATGTTAGATGTTAGATTAGATTAGATGTTAGGTTAGGTTAGGTTAGGTTAGGTTGGGTTAGGTTAGGTTAGGTTAGGTGAGGTGAGGTGAGGTGAGGTTAGGTTAGGTTAGGTTATGTTAGGTTAGGTTAGGTTAGGTTAGGTTAGGTTAGGTTAGGTTAGGATTAGATGTTAGGTTAGATGTTAGATGTTAGATTAGATTAGATGTTAGGTTAGGTTAGGTTAGGTTAGGTGAGGTGAGGTTAGGTTAGGTTAGGTTAGGTTAGGTTAGATGTTAGATGTTAGATTATATTAGATGGGAAGTTAGATGTTCGATGTTAGACTAGATTAGACGTTAGGTTAGGTTAGGTTAGGTTAGGTTAGGTTAGGTTAGGTTAGGTTAGGTTAGGTTACGTTAGGTTAGGTTAGGTTAGGTTAGGTTAAGTTAGAATAGGTTAGGTTAGGTTAGGTTAAATTAGGTTAGGTTAGGTTAGGTTAGGTTAGGTTAGGTTAGGTTAAGTTAGGTTAGGTTAGGTGAGGTTTGGTTAGGTTAGGTTAGGTTAGGTTAGGTTAGGTGTTAGATGTTAGATTAGATTAGACGTTAGGTTAGGTTAGGTTAGGTTAGGTTGTTAGGTTAGGTTAGGTTAGGTTAGGATGAGATGTTAGGCTAGATGTTAGATGTTAGATTAGATTAGATGTTAGGTTAGGTTAGGTTAGGTTGTTAGGTTAGGTTAGGTTAGGTTAGGTTAGGTTAGGTTAGGGTAGGTTAGGTAAGCTTAGGTTAGTTTAGGTTAGGTTAGGTTAGGTTAGGTTAGGTGTTAGATGTTAGATTAGATTAGATGTTAAGTTAGATGTTAGATGTTAGATTAGATTAGATGTTAGGTTAGGTTAGGTTAGTTTAGGATTAGATGTTACGTTAGATGTTAGATGTTAGGTTAGGTTAGGTTGGGTTAAGTTACGTTAGGTTAGGTGAGGTGAGGTGAGGTTAGGTTAGGTTAGGTTAGGTTAGGTTATGTTAGGTTAGGTTAGGTTAGGTTAGATGTTAGATGTTAGATTATATTAAATGGGAAGTTAGATGTTCGATGTTAGACTAGATTAGACGTTAGGTTAGGTTAGGTTAGGTTAGGTTGTTAGGTTAGGTTAGGTTAGGTTAGGTTAGGTTAGGTTAGGTTAGGCTTGGTTAGGTTAGGTTAGGTTAGGTTAGGTTAGGTTAGGTTAGGTTAGGTTAGGTTAGGTGTTAGATGTTAGATTAGATTAGATGTTAAGTTAGATGGTAGATATTAGAATATATTAGATGTTAGGTTAGGTTAGGTTAGTTTAGGATTAGATGTTACGTTAGATGTTAGATGTTAGATTAGATTAGATGTTAGGTTAGGTTAGGTTAGGTTAGGTTGGGTTAAGTTAGGTTAGGTTAGGGGAGGTGAGGTTAGGTTAGGTTAGGTTAGCTTAGGTTAGATGTTAGATGTTAGATTATATTAAATGGGAAGTTAGATGTTCGATGTTAGACTAGATTAGACATTAGGTTAGGTTAGGTTAGGTTAGGTTGTTAGGTTAGGTTAGGTTAGGTTAGGTTAGGTTAGGTTACGTTACGTTAGGGTAGGTTAGGCTAGGTTAGGTATGGTTAGGTTAGATGTTAGATGTTAGATTATAATAAATGGGAAGTTAGATGTTCGATGTTAGACTAGATTAGACGTTAGGTTAGGTTAGGTTAGGTTGGGTTAAGTTAGGTTAGGTTAGGTGAGGTTAGGTTAGGTTAGGTTAGGTTATGTTAGGTTAGGTTAGGTTAGGTTAGGTTAAGTTAGATGTTAGATGTTAGATTATATTAAATGGGAAGTTAGATGTTCGATGTTAGACTAGATTAGACGTTAGGTTAGGTTAGGTTAGGTTGTTAGGTTAGGTTAGGTTAGGTTAGGTTAGGTTAGGTTAAGTTAGGTCAGGTTAGGTTAGGTTAGGTTAGGTTAGGTTAGGTAAGGTTAGGTTAGGATGAGATGTTAGGTTAGATCTTAGATGTTAGATTAGATTAGATGTTAGGTTAGGTTAGGTTAGGTTAGGTGAGGTTAGGTTAGGTTAGGTTAGGGTATGTTAGGTTTGGTTAGGTTAGGTTAGGTTAGATGTTAGATGTTAGATTATATTAGATGGGAAGTTAGATGTTCGATGTTAGACTAGATTAGGTCAGGTTAGGTTAGGTTAGGTTAGGTTAGGTTAGGTTAGGTTAGGTTAGGTTAGGTTAGGTTAGTTTAGGCTAGGTTAGGTTAGGTTAGGTTAGGTTAGGTTAGGTTAGGTGTTAGATGTTAGATTAGATTAGATGTTAAGTTAGATGTTAGAATAGATTAGATGTTAGGTTAGGTTAGGTTAGGTTAGTTTAGGATTAGATGTTACGTTAGATGTTAGATGTTAGATTAGATTAGATGTTAGGTTAGGTTAGGTTAGGTTAGGTTGGGTTAAGTTAGGTTAGGTTAGGTTAGGTGAGGTGGGGTTAGGTTAGGTTAGGTTAGGTTAGGTTATGTTAGGTTAGGTTAGGTTAGGTTAGATGTTAGATGTTAGATTATAATAAATGGGAAGTTAAATGTTCGATGTTAGACTAGATTAGACGTTAGGTTAGGTTAGGTTAGGTTAGGTTGTTAGGTTAGGTTAGCTTAGGTTAGGTTAGGTTAGGTGTTAGATGTTAGATTAGATTAGATGTTAAGTTAGATGTTAGATGTTAGAATAGATTAGATGTTAGGTTAGGTTAGGTTAGGTTAGGTTAGTTTAGGATTAGATGTTACGTTAGATGTTAGATTAGATTAGATGTTAGGTTAGGTTAGGTTAGGTTTGGTTAAGTTAGGTTAGGTTAGGTGAGGTGAGGTTAGGTTAGGTTAGGTTAGGTTAGGTTATATTAGGTTAGGTTAGGTTAGCTTAGGTTAGGTTAGATGTTAGATGTTAGATTATAATAAATGGGAAGTTAGATGCTCGATGTTAGACTAGATTAGACGTTAGGTTAGGTTAGGTTAGGTTGGGTTAAGTTAGGTTAGGTTAGGTGAGGTTAGGTTAGGTTAGGTTAGGTTATGTTAGGTTAGGTTAGGTTAGGTTAGGTTAGGTTAGACGTTAGATGTTAGATTATATTAAATGGGAAGTTAGATGTTCGATGTTAGACTAGATTAGACGTTAGGTTAGGTTAGGTTAGGTTGTTAGGTTAGGTTAGGTTAGGTTAGGTTAGGTTAGGTTAAGTTAGGTCAGGTTAGGTTAGGTTAGGTTAGGTTAGGTTAGGTTAGGTAAGGTTAGGTTAGGATGAGATGTTAGGTTAGATCTTAGATGTTAGATTAGATTAGATGTTAGGTTAGGTTAGGTTAGGTTAGGTGAGGTGAGGTTAGGTTAGGTTAGGGTATGTTAGGTTTGGTTAGGTTAGGTTAGGTTAGATGTTAGATGTTAGATTATATTAGATGGGAAGTTAGATGTTCGATGTTAGACTAGATTAGGTCAGGTTAGGTTAGGTTAGGTTAGGTTAGGTTAGGTTAGGTTAGGTTAGGTTAGGTTAGTTTAGGCTAGGTTAGGTTAGGTTAGGTTAGGTTAGGTTAGGTTAGGTTAGGTGTTAGATGTTAGATTAGATTAGATGTTAAGTTAGATGTTAGAATAGATTAGATGTTAGGTTAGGTTAGGTTAGGTTAGTTTAGGATTAGATGTTACGTTAGATGTTAGATGTTAGATTAGATTAGATGTTAGGTTAGGTTAGGTTAGGTTAGGTTGGGTTAAGTTAGGTTAGGTTAGGTTAGGTGAGGTGGGGTTAGGTTAGGTTAGGTTAGGTTAGGTTATGTTAGGTTAGGTTAGGTTAGGTTAGATGTTAGATGTTAGATTATAATAAATGGGAAGTTAAATGTTCGATGTTAGACTAGATTAGACGTTAGGTTAGGTTAGGTTAGGTTAGGTTGTTAGGTTAGGTTAGCTTAGGTTAGGTTAGGTTAGGTGTTAGATGTTAGATTAGATTAGATGTTAAGTTAGATGTTAGATGTTAGAATAGATTAGATGTTAGGTTAGGTTAGGTTAGGTTAGGTTAGTTTAGGATTAGATGTTACGTTAGATGTTAGATTAGATTAGATGTTAGGTTAGGTTAGGTTAGGTTGGGTTAAGTTAGGTTAGGTTAGGTGAGGTGAGGTTAGGTTAGGTTAGGTTAGGTTAGGTTATATTAGGTTAGGTTAGGTTAGCTTAGGTTAGGTTAGATGTTAGATGTTAGATTATAATAAATGGGAAGTTCGATGTTCGATGTTAGACTAGATTATACGTTAGGTTAGGTTAGGTTAGGTTAGGTTGTTAGGTTAGGTTAGGTTAGGTTAGGATGAGATGTTAGGCTAGATGTTAGATGTTAGATTAGATTAGATGTTAGGTTAGGTTAGGTTAGGTGAGGTGAGGTGAGGTTAGGTTAGGTTAGGTTAGGTTAGGTTAGATGTTAGATTATATTAAATGGGAAGTTAGATGTTCGATGTTAGACTAGATTAGACGTTAGGTTAGGTT
Source organism: Dermacentor andersoni (assembly GCF_023375885.2). NCBI lineage: Eukaryota > Metazoa > Arthropoda > Arachnida > Ixodida > Ixodidae > Dermacentor > Dermacentor andersoni. Next base: position 2,909,711 of record NW_027314753.1, read on the forward strand.
AGGTTAGGTTGTTAGGTTAGGTTAGGTTAGGTTAGGTTAGGGTAGGTTAGGTAAGCTTAGGTTAGTTTAGGTTAGGTTAGGTTAGGTTAGGTTAGGTTAGGTTAGGTTAGGTTAGGTGTTAGATGTTAGATTAGATTAGATGTTAAGTTAGATGTTAGATGTTAGATTAGATTAGATGTTAGGTTAGGTTAGGTTAGTTTAGGATTAGATGTTACGTTAGATGTTAGATGTTAGATTAGATTAGATGTTAGGTTAGGTTAGGTTAGGTTAGGTTGGGTTAAGTTAGGTTAGGTTAGGTTAGGTGAGGTGAGGTTAGGTTAGGTTAGGTTAGGTTAGATGTTAGATGTTAGATTATATTAAATGGTAAGTTAGATGTACGATGTTAGACTAGATTAGACGTTAGGTTAGGTTAGGTTAGGTTAGGTTGTTAGGTTAGGTTAGGTTAGGTTAGGTTAGGTTAGGCTTGGTTAGGTTAGGTTAGGTTAGGTTAGGTTAGGTTAGGTTAGGTTAGGTGTTAGATGTTAGATTAGATTAGATGTTAAGTTAGATGTTAGATATTAGAATAGATTAGATGTTAGGTTAGGTTAGGTTAGGTTAGGTTAGGTTAGGTTAGGTTAGGTTAGGTTGGGTTAAGTTAGGTTAGGTTAGGGGAGGTGAGGTTAGGTTAGGTTAGGTTAGGTTAGGTTGGGTTAGGTTAGGTGAGGTGAGGTTAGGTTAGGTTAGGTTATGTTAGGTTAGGTTAGGTTAGGTTAGATGTTAGATTTTAGATTATATTAAAAGGGAAGTTAGATGTTCGATGTTAGACTAGATTAGACGTTAGGTTAGGTTAGGTTAGGTTAGGTTAGGTTAGGTTACGTTACGTTAGGGTAGGTTAGGCTAGGTTAGGTTAGGTTAGGTTAGATGTTAGATGTTAGATTATAATAAATGGGAAGTTAGATGTTCGATGTTAGACTAGATTAGACGTTAGGTTAGGTTAGGTTAGGTTAGGTTGTTAGGTTAGGTTAGGTTAGGTTAGGTTAGGTTAGGATGAGATGTTAGGTTAGATGTTAGATGTTAGATTAGATTAGATGTTAGGTTAGGTTAGGTGAGGTTAGGTTAGGTTAGGTTAGGGTATGTTAGGTTAGGTTAGGTTAGGTTAGGTTAGATGTTAGATGTTAGATTATATTAGATGGGAAGTTAGATGTTCGATGTTAGACTAGATTAGACGTTAGGTTAGGTTAGGTTAGGTTAGGTTAGGTTAGGTTATGTTAGGTTAGGTTAGGTTAGCTTAGGTTAGTTTAGTTTAGGTTAGGTTAGGTTAGGTTAGGTTATGTTAAGTTAGGTTAGGTTAGGTTAGGTTAGGTTAGGTTAGGTTAGGTTAGGTTAGGTAAGGTTAGGTTAGGTTAGGTGTTAGATGTTAGATTAGATTAGATGTTAAGTTAGATGTTAGATGTTAGATTAGATTAGATGTTAGGTTAGGTTAGGTTAGGTTAGTTTAGGATTAGATGTTACGTTAGATGTTAGATGTTAGATTAGATTAGATGTTAGGTTAGGTTAGGTTAGGTTAGGTTGGGTTAGGTTAGGTTAGGTTAGGTTAGGTGAGGTGAGGTTAGGTTAGGTTAGGTTAGGTTATGTTAGGTTAGGTTAGGTTAGGTTAGGTTAGGTTAGATGTTAGATTATATTAAATGGGAAGTTAGATGTTCGATGTTAGACTAGATTAGACGTTAGGTTAGGTTAGGTTAGGTTAGGTTGTTAGGTTAGGTTAGGTTAGGTTAGGTTAGGTTAGGTTGTTAGGTTAGGTTAGGTTAGGTTAGGTTAGGTTAGGTTAGGTTAGGTTAGGTTAGGTTAGGTTAGGCTAGGTTAGGTTAGGTTAGGTTAGGTTAGGTTAGGTTAGGTGTTAGATGTTAGATTAGATTAGATGTTAAGTTAGATGTTAGATGTTAGATTAGATTAGATGGTAGGTTAGGTTAGGTTAGGATTGTATGTTAGGTTAGATGTTAGATGTTAGATTAGATTAGATGTTAGGTTAGGTTAGGTTAGGTGAGGTGAGGTGAGGTTAGGTTAGGTTAGGTTAGGTTAGGTTATGTTAGGTTAGGTTAGGTTAGGTTAGGTTAGATGTTAGATGTTAGATTATATTAGATGGGAAGTTAGATGTTCGATGTTAGACTAGATTAGACGTTAGGTTAGGTTAGGTTAGGTTGTTAGGTTAGGTGAGGTTAGGTTAGGTTAGGTTAGGTTTGGTTTGGTTAGGTTAGGTTAGGTTAGGTTAGGTTAGGTTAGGTTAGGTTAGGTTAGGTTAGGTTAGGGTAGGTTAGGTTAGGTTAGGTTAGGTTAGGTTAGGTTAGGCTAGGTTAGGTTAGGTTAGGTTAGGTTAGGTTAGGTTAGGTTAGGTGTTAGATGTTAGATTAGATTAGATGTTAAGTTAGATGTTAGATGTTAGATTAGATTAGATGTTAGGTTAGGTTAGGTTAGGTTAGGTTAGTTTAGGATTAGATGCTACGTTAGATGTTAGATGTTAGATTAGATTAGATGTTAGGTTAGGTTAGGTTAGGTTAGGTTGGGTTAGGTTAGGTTAGGTTAGGTTAGGTGAGGTGAGGTTAGGTTAGGTTAGGTTAGATTAGGTTGTGTAAGGTTAGGTTAGGTTAGGTTAGGTTAGGTTAGGTTAGATGTTAGATGTTAGACTAGATTAGACGTTAGGTTAGGTTAGGTTAGGTTAGGTTGTTAGGTTAGGTAAGGTTAGGTTAGGTTAGGTTAGGTTAGGATAGGTTAGGTTAGGTTAGGTTAGGTGTTAGATGCTAGATTAGATTAGATGTTAAGTTAGATGTTAGATGTTAGATTAGATTAGATGTTAGGTTAGGTTAGGTTAGGTTAGTTTAGGATTAGATGTTACATTAGATGTTAGATGTTAGATTAGATTAGATGTTAGGTTAGGTTAGGTTAGGTTAGGTTGGGTTAAGTTAGGTTAGGTTAGGTGAGGTGAGGTGAGGTGAGGTTAGGTTAGGTTAGGTTATGTTAGGTTAGGTTAGGTTAGGTTAGGTTAGGTTAGGTTAGGTTAGGTTAGGATTACATGTTAGGTTAGATGTTAGATGTTAGATTAGATTAGATGTTAGGTTAGGTTAGGTTAGGTTAGGTGAGGTGAGGTTAGGTTAGGTTTGGTTAGGTTATGTTAGGTTAGGTTAGGTTAGGTTAGGTTAGGTTAGGTTAGGTTAGATGTTAGATGTTAGATTATATTAGATGGGAAGTTAGATGTTCGATGTTAGACTAGATTAGACGTTAGGTTAGGTTAGGTTAGGTTAGGTTAGGTTAGGTTAGGTTAGGTTAGGTTACGTTAGGTTAGGTTAGGTTAGGTTAGGTTAAGTTAGAATAGGTTAGGTTAGGTTAGGTTAAATTAGGTTAGGTTAGGTTAGGTTAGGTTAGGTTAGGTTAGGTTAGGTTAAGTTAGGTTAGGTTAGGTGAGGTTTGGTTAGGTTAGGTTAGGTTAGGTTAGGTTAGGTGTTAGATGTTAGATTAGATTAGATGTTAAGTTAGATGTTAGATGTTAGAATAGATTAGATGTTAGGTTAGGTTAGGTTAGGTTAGTTTAGGATTAGATGTTACGTTAGATGTTAGATGTTAGATTAGATTAGATGTTAGGTTAGGTTAGGTTAGGTTGGGTTAAGTTAGGTTAGGTTAGGTGAGGTTGGGTTAGGTTAGGTTAGGTTATGTTAGGTTAGGTTAGGTTAGGTTAGGTTAAGTTAGATGTTAGATGTTAGATTATATTAAATGGGAAGTTAGATGTTCGATGTTAGACTAGTTTAGACGTTAGGTTAGGTTAGGTTAGGTTGTTAGGTTAGGTTAGGTTAGGTTAGGTTAGGTTAGGTTAGGTTAAGTTAGGTCAGGTTAGGTTAGGTTAGGTTAGGTTAGGTTAGGTTAGGTTAGGTTAGGTTAGGTTAGGTTAGGTTAGGTTAGGTTAGGTTAGGTTAGGTTAGGTTAGGTTAGGTTAGGTTAGGTTAGGTTAGGTGAGGTGAGGTTAGGTTAGGTTAGGTTAGGTTATGTTAGGTTAGGTTAGGTTAGGTTAGGTTAGGTTAGATGTTAGATTATATAAATGGGAAGTTAGATGTTCGATGTTAGACTAGATTAGACGTTAGGTTAGGTTAGGTTAGGTTAGGTTGTTAGGTTAGGTTAGGTTAGGTTGTTAGGTTAGGTTAGGTTAGGTTAGGTTAGGTTAGGTTAGGCTAGGTTAGGTTAGGTTAGGTTAGGTTAGGTTAGGTTAGGTGTTAGATGTTAGATTAGATTAGATGTTAAGTTAGATGTTAGATGTTAGATTAGATTAGATGGTAGGTTAGGTTAGGTTAGGTTAGGTTAGGATTATATGTTAGGTTAGATGTTAGATGTTAGATTAGATTAGATGTTAGGTTAGGTTAGGTTAGGTGAGGTGAGGTGAGGTTAGGTTAGGTTAGGTTAGGTTAGGTTATGTTAGGTTAGGTTAGGTTAGGTTAGGTTAGGTGAGGTGAGGTTAGGTTAGGTTAGATTGGGTTATGTTAGGTTAGGTTAGGTTAGCTTAGGTTAGATGTTAGATGTTAGATTATATTAAATGGGAAGTTAGATGTTCGATGTTAGACTAGATTAGACATTAGGTTAGGTTAGGTTAGGTTAGGTTGTTAGGTTAGGTTAGGTTAGGTTAGGTTAGGTTAGGTTACGTTACGTTAGGGTAGGTTAGGCTAGGTTAGGTATGGTTAGGTTAGATGTTAGATGTTAGATTATAATAAATGGGAAGTTAGATGTTCGATGTTAGACTAGATTAGACGTTAGGTTAGGTTAGGTTAGGTTGGGTTAAGTTAGGTTAGGTTAGGTGAGGTTAGGTTAGGTTAGGTTAGGTTATGTTAGGTTAGGTTAGGTTAGGTTAGGTTAAGTTAGATGTTAGATGTTAGATTATATTAAATGGGAAGTTAGATGTTCGATGTTAGACTAGATTAGACGTTAGGTTAGGTTAGGTTGCTAGGTTAGGTTAGGTTAGGTTAGGTTAGGTTAAGTTAGGTCAGGTTAGGTTAGGTTAGGTTAGGTTAGGTTAGGTAAGGTTAGGTTAGGATGAGATGTTAGGTTAGATCTTAGATGTTAGATTAGATTAGATGTTAGGTTAGGTTAGGTTAGGTTAGGTGAGGTGAGGTTAGGTTAGGTTAGGTTAGGGTATGTTAGGTTTGGTTAGGTTAGGTTAGGTTAGATGTTAGATGTTAGATTATATTAGATGGGAAGTTAGATGTTCGATGTTAGACTAGATTAGGTCAGGTTAGGTTAGGTTAGGTTAGGTTAGGTTAGGTTAGGTTAGGTTAGGTTAGGTTAGGTTAGTTTAGGCTAGGTTAGGTTAGGATAGGTTAGGTTAGGTTAGGTTAGGTTAGGTGTTAGATGTTAGATTAGATTAGATGTTAAGTTAGATGTTAGAATAGATTAGATGTTAGGTTAGGTTAGGTTAGTTTAGGATTAGATGTTACGTTAGATGTTAGATGTTAGATTAGATTAGATGTTAGGTTAGGTTAGGTTAGGTTAGGTTGGGTTAAGTTAGGTTAGGTTAGGTTAGGTGAGGTGGGGTTAGGTTAGGTTAGGTTAGGTTAGGTTATGTTAGGTTAGGTTAGGTTAGGTTAGATGTTAGATGTTAGATTATAATAAATGGGAAGTTAAATGTTCGATGTTAGACTAGATTAGACGTTAGGTTAGGTTAGGTTAGGTTAGGTTGTTAGGTTAGGTTAGCTTAGGTTAGGTTAGGTTAGGTGTTAGATGTTAGATTAGATTAGATGTTAAGTTAGATGTTAGATGTTAGAATAGATTAGATGTTAGGTTAGGTTAGGTTAGATTAGGTTAGTTTAGGATTAGATGTTACGTTAGATGTTAGATTAGATTAGATGTTAGGTTAGGTTAGGTTAGGTTGGGTTAAGTTAGGTTAGGTTAGGTGAGGTGAGGTTAGGTTAGGTTAGGTTAGGTTAGGTTATATTAGGTTAGGTTAGGTTAGCTTAGGTTAGGTTAGATGTTAGATGTTAGATTATAATAAATGGGAAGTTCGATGTTCGATGTTAGACTAGATTAGACGTTAGGTTAGGTTAGGTTAGGTTAGGTTGTTAGGTTAGGTTAGGTTAGGTTAGGATGAGATGTTAGGCTAGATGTTAGATGTTAGATTAGATTAGATGTTAGGTTAGGTTAGGTTAGGTGAGGTGAGGTGAGGTTAGGTTAGGTTAGGTTAGGTTAGGTTAGATGTTAGATTATATTAAATGGGAAGTTAGATGTTCGATGTTAGACTAGATTAGACGTTAGGTTAGGTTAGGTTAGGTTGTTAGGTTAGGTTAGGTTAGGTTAGGTTAGGGTAGGTTAGGTAAGCTTAGGTTAGTTTAGGTTAGGTTAGGTTAGGTTAGGTTAGGTTAGGTTAGGTTAGGTTAGGTGTTAGATGTTAGATTAGATTAGATGTTAAGTTAGATGTTAGATGTTAGATTAGATTAGATGTTAGGTTAGGTTAGTTTAGGATTAGATGTTACGTTAGATGTTAGATGTTAGATTAGATTAGAGGTTAGGTTAGGTTAGGTTAGGTTGGGTTAAGTTAGGTTAGGTTAGGTTAGGTGACGTGAGGTTAGGTTAGGTTAGGTTAGGTTAGGTTATGTTAGGTTAGGTTAGGTTAAGTTAGATGTTAGATGTTAGATTATATTAAATGGGAAGTTAGATGTTCGATGTTAGACTAGATTAGACGATAGGTTAGGTTAGGTTAGGTTGTTAGGTTAGGTTAGGTTAGGTTAAGTTAGGTCAGGTTAGGTTAGGTTAGGTTAGGTTAGGTTAGGTAAGGTTAGGTTAGGATGAGATGTTAGGTTAGATCTTAGATGTTAGATTAGATTAGATGTTAGGTTAGGTTAGGTTAGGTTAGGTGAGGTGAGGTTAGGTTAGGTTAGGTTAGGGTATGTTAGGTTTGGTTAGGTTAGGTTAGGTTAGATGTTAGATGTTAGATTATATTAGATGGGAAGTTAGATGTTCGATGTTAGACTAGATTAGGTCAGGTTAGGTTAGTTTAGGCTAGGTTAGGTTAGGTTAGGTTAGGTTAGGTTAGGTTAGGTGTTAGATGTTAGATTAGATTAGATGTTAAGTTAGATGTTAGAATAGATTAGATGTTAGGTTAGGTTAGGTTAGGTTAGTTTAGGATTAGATGTTACGTTAGATGTTAGATGTTAGATTAGATTAGATGTTAGGTTAGGTTAGGTTAGGTTAGGTTGGGTTAAGTTAGGTTAGGTTAGGTTAGGTGAGGTGGGGTTAGGTTAGGTTAGGTTAGGTTAGGTTATGTTAGGTTAGGTTAGGTTAGGTTAGGTTAGGTTAGGTTATGTTAAGTTAGGTTAGGTTAGGTTAGGTTAGGTTAGGTAAGGTTAGGTTAGGTTAGGTGTTAGATGTTAGATTAGATTAGATGTTAAGTTAGATGTTAGATGTTAGATTAGATTAGACGTTAGGTTAGGTTAGGTTAGGTTAGGTTGTTAGGTTAGGTTAGGTTAGGTTAGGTTAGGTTGTTAGGTTAGGTTAGGTTAGGTTAGGTTAGGTTAGGTTAGGTTAGGTTAGGTTAGGCTAGGTTAGGTTAGGTTAGGTTAGGTTAGGTTAGGTTAGGTGTTAGATGTTAGATTAGATTAGATGTTAAGTTAGATGTTAGATGTTAGATTAGATTAGATGGTAGGTTAGGTTAGGTTAGGATTATATGTTAGGTTAGATGTTAGATGTTAGATTAGATTAGATGTTAGGTTAGGTTAGGTTAGGTGAGGTGAGGTGAGGTTAGGTTAGGTTAGGTTAGGTTAGGTTATGTTAGGTTAGGTTAGGTTAGGTTAGATGTTAGATGTTAGATTATATTAGATGGGAAGTTAGATGTTCGATGTTAGACTAGATTAGACGTTAGGTTAGGTTAGGTTAGGTTGTTAGGTTAGGTGAGGTTAGGTTAGGTTAGGTTAGGTTTGGTTTGGTTAGGTTAGGTTAGGTTTGGTTAGGTTAGGTTAGGTTAGGTTAGGGTAGGTTAGGTTAGGTTAGGTTAGGTTAGGTTAGGTTAGGCTAGGTTAGGTTAGGTTAGGTTAGGTTAGGTTAGGTTAGGTTAGGTGTTAGATGTTAGATTAGATTAGATGTTAAGTTAGATGTTAGATGTTAGATTAGATTAGATGTTAGGTTAGGTTAGGTTAGGTTAGGTTAGTTTAGGATTAGATGTTACGTTAGATGTTAGATGTTAGATTAGATTAGATGTTAGGTTAGGTTAGGTTAGGTTAGGTTGGGTTAGGTTAGGTTAGGTTAGGTTAGGTGAGGTGAGGTTAGGTTAGGTTAGGTTAGATTAGGTTATGTAAGGTTAGGTTAGGTTAGGTTAGGTTAGGTTAGATGTTAGATGTTAGACTAGATTAGACGTTAGGTTAGGTTAGGTTAGGTTAGGTTGTTAGGTTAGGTAAGGTTAGGTTAGGTTAGGTTAGGTTAGGATAGGTTAGGTTAGGTTAGGTTAGGTGTTAGATGCTAGATTAGATTAGATGTTAAGTTAGATGTTAGATGTTAGATTAGATTAGATGTTAGGTTAGGTTAGGTTAGTTTAGGATTAGATGTTACATTAAATGTTAGATGTTAGATTAGATTAGATGTTAGGTTAGGTTAGGTTAGGTTAGGTTAGGTTAAGTTAGGTTAGGTTAGGTGAGGTGAGGTGAGGTGAGGTTAGGTTAGGTTAGGTTATGTTAGGTTAGGTTAGGTTAGGTTAGGTTAGGTTAGGTTAGGTTAGGTTAGGTTAGGATTAGATGTTAGGTTAGATGTTAGATGTTAGATTAGATTAGATGTTAGGTTAGGTTAGGTTAGGTTAGGTGAGGTGAGGTTAGGTTAGGTTAGGTTAGGTTATGTTAGGTTAGGTTAGGTTAGGTTAGGTTAGGTTAGGTTAGATGTTAGATGTTAGATTATATTAGATGGGAAGTTAGATGTTCGATGTTAGACTAGATTAGACGTTAGGTTAGGTTAGGTTAGGTTAGGTTAGGTTAGGTTAGGTTAGGTTAGGTTAGGTTAGGTTAGGTTACGTTAGGTTAGGTTAGGTTAGGTTAAGTTAGAATAGGTTAGGTTAGGTTAGGTTAAATTAGGTTAGGTTAGGTTAGGTTAGGTTAGGTTAGGTTAAGTTAGGTTAGGTTAGGTGAGGTTTGGTTAGGTTAGGTTAGGTTAGGTTAGGTTAGGTGTTAGATGTTAGATTAGATTAGATGTTAAGTTAGATGTTAGATGTTAGAATAGATTAGATGTTAGGTTAGGTTAGGTTAGGTTAGTTTAGGATTAGATGTTACGTTAGATGTTAGATGTTAGATTAGATTAGATGTTAGGTTAGGTTAGGTTAGGTTGGGTTAAGTTAGGTTAGGTTAGGTGAGGTTGGGTTAGGTTAGGTTAGGTTATGTTAGGTTAGGTTAGGTTAGGTTAGGTTAAGTTAGATGTTAGATGTTAGATTATATTAAATGGGAAGTTAGATGTTCGATGTTAGACTAGTTTAGACGTTAGGTTAGGTTAGGTTAGGTTGTTAGGTTAGGTTAGGTTAGGTTAGGTTAGGTTAAGTTAGGTCAGGTTAGGTTAGGTTAGGTTAGGTTAGGTTAGGTTAGGTTAGGTTAGGTTAGGTTAGGTTAGGTTAGGTTAGGTTAGGTTAGGTTAGGTTAGGTTAGGTTAGGTGAGGTGAGGTTAGGTTAGGTTAGGTTATGTTAGGTTAGGTTAGGTTAGGTTAGGTTAGATGTTAGATTATATAAATGGGAAGTTAGATGTTCGATGTTAGACTAGATTAGACGTTAGGTTAGGTTAGGTTAGGTTGTTAGGTTAGGTTAGGTTAGGTTAGGTTGTTAGGTTAGGTTAGGTTAGGTTAGTTTAGGTTAGGTTAGGTTAGGTTAGGTTAGGTTAGGCTAGGTTAGGTTAGGTTAGGTTAGGTTAGGTTAGGTTAGGTGTTAGATGTTAGATTAGATTAGATGTTAAGTTAGATGTTAGATGTTAGATTAGATTAGATGGTAGGTTAGGTTAGGTTAGGTTAGGTTAGGATTATATGTTAGGTTAGATGTTAGATGTTAGATTAGATTAGATGTTAGGTTAGGTTAGGTTAGGTGAGGTGAGGTGAGGTTAGGTTAGGTTGTTAGGTTAGGTTAGGTTAGGTTAGGTTAGGTTAGGTTACGTTACGTTAGGGTAGGTTAGGCTAGGTTAGGTATGGTTAGGTTAGATGTTAGATGTTAGATTATAATAAATGGGAAGTTAGATGTTCGATGTTAGACTAGATTAGACGTTAGGTTAGGTTAGGTTAGGTTGGGTTAAGTTAGGTTAGGTTAGGTGAGGTTAGGTTAGGTTAGGTTAGGTTATGTTAGGTTAGGTTAGGTTAGGTTAGGTTAAGTTAGATGTTAGATGTTAGATTATATTAAATGGGAAGTTAGATGTTCGATGTTAGACTAGATTAGACGTTAGGTTAGGTTAGGTTAGGTTGTTAGGTTAGGTTAGGTTAGGTTAGGTTAGGTTAAGTTAGGTCAGGTTAGGTTAGGTTAGGTTAGGTTAGGTTAGGTTAGGTAAGGTTAGGTTAGAATGAGATGTTAGGTTAGATCTTAGATGTTAGATTAGATTAGATGTTAGGTTAGGTTAGGTTAGGTTAGGTGAGGTGAGGTTAGGTTAGGTTAGGTTAGGGTATGTTAGGTTTGGTTAGGTTAGGTTAGGTTAGATGTTAGATGTTAGATTATATTAGATGGGAAGTTAGATGTTCGATGTTAGACTAGATTAGGTCAGGTTAGGTTAGGTTAGGTTAGGTTAGGTTAGGTTAGGTTAGGTTAGTTTAGGCTAGGTTAGGTTAGGTTAGGTTAGGTTAGGTTAGGTTAGGTTAGGTGTTAGATGTTAGATTAGATTAGATGTTAAGTTAGATGTTAGAATAGATTAGATGTTAGGTTAGGTTAGGTTAGGTTAGTTTAGGATTAGATGTTACGTTAGATGTTAGATGTTAGATTAGATTAGATGTTAGGTTAGGTTAGGTTAGGTTAGGTTGGGTTAAGTTAGGTTAGGTTAGGTTAGGTGAGGTGGGGTTAGGTTAGGTTAGGTTAGGTTATGTTAGGTTAGGTTAGGTTAGGTTAGATGTTAGATGTTAGATTATAATAAATGGGAAGGTAAATGTTCGATGTTAGACTAGATTAGACGTTAGGTTAGGTTAGGTTAGGTTAGGTTGTTAGGTTAGGTTAGCTTAGGTTAGGTTAGGTTAGGTGTTAGATGTTAGATTAGATTAGATGTTAAGTTAGATGTTAGATGTTAGAATAGATTAGATGTTAGGTTAGGTTAGGTTAGGTTAGGTTAGTTTAGGATTAGATGTTACGTTAGATGTTAGATTAGATTAGATGTTAGGTTAGGTTAGGTTAGGTTGGGTTAAGTTAGGTTAGGTTAGGTGAGGTGAGGTTAGGTTAGGTTAGGTTAGGTTAGGTTATATTAGGTTAGGTTAGGTTAGCTTAGGTTAGGTTAGATGTTAGATGTTAGATTATAATAAATGGGAAGTTCGATGTTCGATGTTAGACTAGATTAGACGTTAGGTTAGGTTAGGTTAGGTTAGGTTGTTAGGTTAGGTTAGGTTAGGTTAGGATGAGATGTTAGGCTAGATGTTAGATGTTAGATTACATTAGATGTTAGGTTAGGTTAGGTTAGGTGAGGTGAGGTTAGGTTAGGTTAGGTTAGGTTAGGTTAGATGTTAGATTATATTAAATGGGAAGTTAGATGTTCGATGTTAGACTAGATTAGACGTTAGGTTAGGTTAGGTTAGGTTGTTAGGTTAGGTTAGGTTAGGTTAGGTTAGGGTAGGTTAGGTAAGCTTAGGTTAGTTTAGGTTAGGTTAGGTTAGGTTAGGTTAGGTTAGGTTAGGTTAGGTTAGGTTAGGTTAGGTGTTAGATGTTAGATTAGATTAGATGTTAAGTTAGATGTTAGATGTTAGATTAGATTAGATGTTAGGTTAGGTTAGGTTAGTTTAGGATTAGATGTTACGTTAGATGTTAGATGTTAGATTAGATTAGAGGTTAGGTTAGGTTAGGTTAGGTTAGGTTGGGTTAAGTTAGGTTAGGTTAGGTTAGGTGACGTGAGGTTAGGTTAGGTTAGGTTAGGTTAGGTTAGGTTATGTTAGGTTAGGTTAGGTTAAGTTAGATGTTAGATGTTAGATTATATTAAATGGGAAGTTAGATGTTCGATGTTAGACTAGATTAGACGTTAGGTTAGGTTAGGTTAGGTTGTTAGGTTAGGTTAGGTTAGGTTAGGTTAGGTTAAGTTAGGTCAGGTTAGGTTAGGTTAGGTTAGGTTAGGTTAGGTTAGGTAAGGTTAGGTTAGGATGAGATGTTAGGTTAGATCTTAGATGTTAGATTAGATTAGATGTTAGGTTAGGTTAGGTTAGGTTAGGTGAGGTGAGGTTAGGTTAGGTTAGGTTAGGGTATGTTAGGTTTGGTTAGGTTAGGTTAGGTTAGATGTTAGATGTTAGATTATATTAGATGGGAAGTTAGATGTTCGATGTTAGACTAGATTAGGTCAGGTTAGGTTAGGTTAGGTTAGGTTAGGTTAGGTTAGGTTAGGTTAGGTTAGGTTAGGTTAGTTTAGGCTAGGTTAGGTTAGGTTAGGTTAGGTTAGGTTAGGTGTTAGATGTTAGATTAGATTCAAATTCAAATTTATTTGCCACCATGGTACAGATGATGGCGGGGACCCGTAGCAAAAGCTGCCGTTGGACAGCTTGACAAGGCCACGGGCCCCCACTTTGACAGCAATACAGTGGTTGTTTTTCTTTCCCTTTTTTTTTTTTTTCTTTTTTTTTTTTTTTTTGACACACACGAAAAAGAAAAGAAAATACAGGAAATACAGATAACAAAGGAAAAAAAAAAAAAAATACATATAGCAGAGTTGTTATCCGGTTACAGTAGTCAGCATAAAATCAACAGCATTGTCCTGGCTGGAAAAAAAACTTACAATGATGGTGAAAGAAAAAAAAAAAGGTTAGGTGTAGTGTAAAAAATACTCGAACAGTTAGATGTTAAGTTAGATGTTAGAATAGATTAGATGTTAGGTTAGGTTAGGTTAGGTTAGTTTAGGATTAGATGTTACGTTAGATGTTGGATGTTAGATTAGATTAGATGTTAGGTTAGGTTAGGTTAGGTTAGGTTGGGTTAAGTTAGGTTAGGTTAGGTTAGGTGAGGTGGGGTTAGGTTAGGTTAGGTTAGGTTAGGTTAGATGTTAGATGTTAGATTATAATAAATGGGAAGTTAAATGTTCGATGTTAGACTAGATTAGACGTTAGGTTAGGTTAGGTTAGGTTAGGTTGTTAGGTTAGGTTAGCTTAGGTTAGGTTAGGTTAGGTGTTAGATGTTAGATTAGATTAGATGTTAAGTTAGATGTTAGATGTTAGAATAGATTAGATGTTAGGTTAGGTTAGGTTAGGTTAGGTTAGTTTAGGATTAGATGTTACGTTAGATGTTAGATTAGATTAGATGTTAGGTTAGTTTAGGTTAGGTTGGGTTAAGTTAGGTTAGGTTAGGTGAGGTGAGGTTAGGTTAGGTTAGGTTAGGTTAGGTTATATTAGGTTAGGTTAGGTTAGCTTAGGTTAGGTTAGATGTTAGATGTTAGATTATAATAAATGGGAAGTTCGATGTTCGATGTTAGACTAGATTAGACGTTAGGTTAGGTTAGGTTAGGTTAGGTTGTTAGGTTAGGTTAGGTTAGGTTAGGATGAGATGTTAGGCTAGATGTTAGATGTTAGATTAGATTAGATGTTAGGTTAGGTTAGGTTAGGTGAGGTGAGGTGAGGTTAGGTTAGGTTAGGTTAGGTTAGATGTTAGATTATATTAAATGGGAAGTTAGATGTTCGATGTTAGACTAGATTAGACGTTAGGTTAGGTTAGGTTAGGTTGTTAGGTTAGGTTAGGTTAGGTTAGGTTAGGGTAGGTTAGGTAAGCCTAGGTTAGTTTAGGTTAGGTTAGGTTAGGTTAGGTTAGGTTAGGTTAGGTTAGGTGTTAGATGTTAGATTAGATTAGATGTTAAGTTAGATGTTAGATGTTAGATTAGATTAGATGTTAGGTTAGGTTAGGTTAGTTTAGGATTAGATGTTACGTTAGATGTTAGATGTTAGATTAGATTAGATGTTAGGTTAGGTTAGGTTAGGTTAGGTTGGGTTAAGTTAGGTTAGGTTAGGTTAGGTGAGGTGAGGTTAGGTTAGGTTAGGTTAGGTTAGGTTATGTTAGGTTAGGTTAGGTTAGGTTAGATGTTAGATGTTAGATTATATTAAATGGTAAGTTAGATGTTCGATGTTAGACTAGATTAGACGTTAGGTTAGGTTAGGTTAGGTTAGGTTGTTAGGTTAGGTTAGGTTAGGTTAGGTTAGGTTAGGTTAGGCTTGGTTAGGTTAGGTTAGGTTAGGTTAGGTTAGGTTAGGTGTTAGATGTTAGATTAGATTAGATGTTAAGTTAGATGTTAGATATTAGAATAGATTAGATGTTAGGTTAGGTTAGGTTAGGTTAGGTTAGGTTAGGTTAGGTTAGGTTAGGTTAGGTTAGGTTAGGTTAGGTTGGGTTAAGTTAGGTTAGGTTAGGGGAGGTGAGGTTAGGTTAGGTTAGGTTAGGTGAGGTGAGGTTAGGTTAGGTTAGGTTATGTTAGGTTAGGTTAGGTTAGGTTAGATGTTAGATTTTAGATTATATTAAAAGGGAAGTTAGATGTTCGATGTTAGACTAGATTAGACGTTAGGTTAGGTTAGGTTAGGTTAGGTTGTTAGGTTAGGTTAGGTTAGGTTAGGTTACGTTACGTTAGGGTAGGTTAGGCTAGGTTAGGTTAGGTTAGGTTAGATGTTAGATGTTAGATTATAATAAATGGGAAGTTAGATGTTCGATGTTAGACTAGATTAGACGTTAGGTTAGGTTAGGTTAGGTTAGGTTAGGTTAGGTTAGGTTAGGTTAGGATGAGATGTTAGGTTAGATGTTAGATGTTAGATTAGATTAGATGTTAGGTTAGGTTAGGTGAGGTGAGGTTAGGTTAGGTTAGGTTAGGGTATGTTAGGTTAGGTTAGGTTAGGTTAGGTTAGATGTTAGATGTTAGATTATATTAGATGGGAAGTTAGATGTTCGATGTTAGACTAGATTAGACGTTAGGTTAGGTTAGGTTAGGTTAGGTTAGGTTAGGTTAGGTTATGTTAGGTTAGGTTAGGTTAGCTTAGGTTAGTTTAGTTTAGGTTAGGTTAGGTTAGGTTAGGTTAGGTTAGGTTAGGTTATGTTAAGTTAGGTTAGGTTAGGTTAGGTTAGGTTAGGTTAGGTTAGGTTAGGTTAGGTAAGGTTAGGTTAGGTTAGGTGTTAGATGTTAGATTAGATTAGATGTTAAGTTAGATGTTAGATGTTAGATTAGATTAGATGTTAGGTTAGGTTAGGTTAGGTTAGTTTAGGATTAGATGTTACGTTAGATGTTAGATGTTAGATTAGATTAGATGTTAGGTTAGGTTAGGTTAGGTTGGGTTAGGTTAGGTTAGGTTAGGTTAGGTGAGGTGAGGTTAGGTTAGGTTGGGTTAGGTTATGTTAGGTTAGGTTAGGTTAGGTTAGGTTAGGTTAGATGTTAGATTATATTAAATGGGAAGTTAGATGTTCGATGTTAGACTAGATTAGACGTTAGGTTAGGTTAGGTTGTTAGGTTAGGTTAGGTTAGGGTAGGTTAGGTTAGGTTGTTAGGTTAGGTTAGGTTAGGTTAGTTTAGGTTAGGTTAGGTTAGGTTAGGTTAGGTTAGGTTAGGTTAGGCTAGGTTAGGTTAGGTTAGGTTAGGTTAGGTTAGGTTAGGTGTTAGATGTTAGATTAGATTAGATGTTAAGTTAGATGTTAGATGTTAGATTAGATTAGATGGTAGGTTAGGTTAGGTTAGGATTATATGTTAGGTTAGATGTTAGATGTTAGATTAGATTAGATGTTAGGTTAGGTTAGGTTAGGTGAGGTGAGGTGAGGTTAGGTTAGGTTAGGTTAGGTTAGGTTATGTTAGGTTAGGTTAGGTTAGGTTAGGTTAGATGTTAGATGTTAGATTATATTAGATGGGAAGTTAGATGTTCGATGTTAGACTAGATTAGACGTTAGGTTAGGTTAGGTTAGGTTGTTAGGTTAGGTGAGGTTAGGTTAGGTTAGGTTAGGTTTGGTTTGGTTAGGTTAGGTTAGGTTAGGTTAGGTTAGGTTAGGTTAGGTTAGGTTAGGTTAGGTTAGGTTAGGGTAGGTTAGGTTAGGTTAGGTTAGGTTAGGTTAGGTTAGGCTAGGTTAGGTTAGGTTAGGTTAGGTTAGGTGTTAGATGTTAGATTAGATTAGATGTTAAGTTAGATGTTAGATGTTAGATTAGATTAGATGTTAGGTTAAGTTAGGTTAGGTTAGGTTAGTTTAGGATTAGATGTTACGTTAGATGTTAGATGTTAGATTAGATTAGATGTTAGGTTAGGTTAGGTTAGGTTAGGTTGGGTTAGGTTAGGTTAGGTTAGGTTAGGTTAGGTTAGATGTTAGATGTTAGACTAGATTAGACGTTAGGTTAGGTTAGGTTAGGTTAGGTTGTTAGGTTAGGTAAGGTTAGGTTAGGTTAGGTTAGGTTAGGATAGGTTAGGTTAGGTTAGGTTAGGTGTTAGATGCTAGATTAGATTAGATGTTAAGTTAGATGTTAGATGTTAGATTAGATTAGATGTTAGGTTAGGTTAGGTTAGGTTAGTTTAGGATTAGATGTTACATTAGATGTTAGATGTTAGATTAGATTAGATGTTAGGTTAGGTTAGGTTAGGTTAGGTTGGGTTAAGTTAGGTTAGGTTAGGTGAGGTGAGGTGAGGTGAGGTTAGGTTAGGTTAGGTTAGGTTATGTTAGGTTAGGTTAGGTTAGGTTAGGTTAGGTTAGGTTAGGTTAGGTTAGGATTAGATGTTAGGTTAGATGTTAGATGTTAGATTAGATTAGATGTTAGGTTAGGTTAGGTTAGGTTAGGTGAGGTGAGGTTAGGTTAGGTTAGGTTAGGTTATGTTAGGTTAGGTTAGGTTAGGTTAGGTTAGGTTAGGTTAGATGTTAGATGTTAGATTATATTAGATGGGAAGTTAGATGTTCGATGTTAGACTAGATTAGACGTTAGGTTAGGTTAGGTTAGGTTAGGTTAGGTTAGGTTAGGTTAGGTTAGGTTAGGTTAGGTTAGGTTACGTTAGGTTAGGTTAGGTTAGGTTAGGTTAAGTTAGAATAGGTTAGGTTAGGTTAGGTTAAATTAGGTTAGGTTAGGTTAGGTTAGGTTAGGTTAGGTTAGGTTAAGTTAGGTTAGGTTAGGTGAGGTTTGGTTAGGTTAGGTTAGGTTAGGTTAGGTTAGGTGTTAGATGTTAGATTAGATTAGATGTTAAGTTAGATGTTAGATGTTAGAATAGATTAGATGTTAGGTTAGGTTAGGTTAGGTTAGTTTAGGATTAGATGTTACGTTAGATGTTAGATGTTAGATTAGATTAGATGTTAGGTTAGGTTAGGTTAGGATGGGTTAAGTTAGGTTAGGTTAGGTGAGGTTGGGTTAGGTTAGGTTAGGTTATGTTAGGTTAGGTTAGGTTAGGTTAGGTTAAGTTAGATGTTAGATGTTAGATTATATTAAATGGGAAGTTAGATGTTCGATGTTAGACTAGTTTAGACGTTAGGTTAGGTTAGGTTAGGTTGTTAGGTTAGGTTAGGTTAGGTTAGGTTAGGTTAAGTTAGGTCAGGTTAGGTTAGGTTAGGTTAGGTTAGGTTAGGTTAGGTTAGGTTAGGTTAGGTTAGGTTAGGTTAGGTTAGGTTAGGTTAGGTTAGGTTCGGTTAGGTGAGGTGAGGTTAGGTTAGGTTAGCTTAGGTTATGTTAGGTTAGGTTAGGTTAGGTTAGGTTAGGTTAGATGTTAGATTATATTAAATGGGAAGTTAGATGTTCGATGTTAGACTAGATTAGACGTTAGGTTAGGTTAGGTTAGGTTAGGTTGTTAGGTTAGGTTAGGTTAGGTTAGGTTGTTAGGTTAGGTTAGGTTAGGTTAGGTTAGGTTAGGTTAGGTTAGGTTAGGTTAGGTTAGGCTAGGCTAGGTTAGGTTAGGTTAGGTTAGGTTAGGTTAGGTGTTAGATGTTAGATTAGATTAGATGTTAAGTTAGATGTTAGATGTTAGATTAGATTAGATGGTAGGTTAGGTTAGGTTAGGTTAGGTTAGGATTATATGTTAGGTTAGATGTTAGATTAGATTAGATGTTAGGTTAGGTTAGGTTAGGTGAGGTGAGGTTAGGTTAGGTTAGGTTAGGTTAGGTTAGATGTTAGATGTTAGATTATATTAGATGGGAAGTTAGATGTTCGATGTTAGACTAGATTAGACGTTAGGTTAGGTTAGGTTAGGTTGTTAGGTTAGGTGAGGTTAGGTTAGGTTAGGTTAGGTTTGGTTAGGTTAGGTTAGGTTAGGTTAGGTTAGGTTAGGTTAGGTTAGGTTAGGTTAGGGTAGGTTAGGTTAGGTTAGGTTAGGTTAGGTTAGGTTAGGTTAGGTTAGGCTAGGTTAGGTTAGGTTAGGTTAGGTTAGGTTAGGTTAGGTGTTAGATGTTAGATTAGATTAGATGTTAAGTTAGATGTTAGATGTTAGATTAGATTAGATGTTAGGTTAGGTTAGGTTAGGTTAGTTTAGGATTAGATGTTACGTTAGATGTTAGATGTTAGATTAGATTAGATGTTAGGTTAGGTTAGGTTAGGTTAGGTTGGGTTAGGTTAGGTTAGGTTAGGTTAGGTGAGGTGAGGTTAGGTTAGGTTAGGTTAGGTTATGTAAGGTTAGGTTAGGTTAGGTTAGGTTAGGTTAGATGTTAGATGTTAGACTAGATTAGACGTTAGGTTAGGTTAGGTTAGGTTAGGTTGTTAGGTTAGGTAAGGTTAGGTTAGGTTAGGTTAGGTTAGGTTAGGTTAGGTGTTAGATGCTAGATTAGATTAGATGTTAAGTTAGATGTTAGATGTTAGATTAGATTAGATGTTAGGTTAGGTTAGGTTAGGTTAGTTTAGGATTAGATGTTACATTAGATGTTAGATGTTAGATTAGATTAGATGTTAGGTTAGGTTAGGTTAGGTTAGGTTGGGTTAAGTTAGGTTAGGTTAGGTGAGGTGAGGTGAGGTTAGGTTAGGTTGTTAGGTTAGGTTAGGTTAGGTTAGGTTAGGTTAGGTTACGTTACGTTAGGGTAGGTTAGGCTAGGTTAGGTATGGTTAGGTTAGATGTTAGATGTTAGATTATAATAAATGGGAAGTTAGATGTTCGATGTTAGACTAGATTAGACGTTAGGTTAGGTTAGGTTAGGTTGTTAGGTTAGGTTAGGTTAGGTTAGGTTAGGTTAAGTTAGGTCAGGTTAGGTTAGGTTAGGTTAGGTTAGGTTAGGTTAGGTAAGGTTAGGTTAGAATGACATGTTAGGTTAGATCTTAGATGTTAGATTAGATTAGATGTTAGGTTAGGTTAGGTTAGGTTAGGTGAGGTGAGGTTAGGTTAGGTTAGGTTAGGGTATGTTAGGTTTGGTTAGGTTAGGTTAGGTTAGATGTTAGATGTTAGATTATATTAGATGGGAAGTTAGATGTTCGATGTTAGACTAGATTAGGTCAGGTTAGGTTAGGTTAGGTTAGGTTAGGTTAGGTTAGGTTAGGTTAGGTTAGGTTAGTTTAGGCTAGGTTAGGTTAGGTTAGGTTAGGTTAGGTTAGGTTAGGTTAGGTGTTAGATGTTAGATTAGATTAGATGTTAAGTTAGATGTTAGAATAGATTAGATGTTAAATTAGGTTAGGTTAGGTTAGGTTAGTTTAGGATTAGATGTTACGTTAGATGTTAGATGTTAGATTAGATTAGATGTTAGGTTAGGTTAGGTTAGGTTAGGTTGGGTTAAGTTAGGTTAGGTTAGGTTAGGTGAGGTGGGGTTAGGTTAGGTTAGGTTAGGTTATGTTAGGTTAGGTTAGGTTAGGTTAGATGTTAGATGTTAGATTATAATAAATGGGAAGGTAAATGTTCGATGTTAGACTAGATTAGACGTTAGGTTAGGTTAGGTTAGGTTAGGTTGTTAGGTTAGGTTAGCTTAGGTTAGGTTAGGTTAGGTGTTAGATGTTAGATTAGATTAGATGTTAAGTTAGATGTTAGATGTTAGAATAGATTAGATGTTAGGTTAGGTTAGGTTAGGTTAGGTTAGTTTAGGATTAGATGTTACGTTAGATGTTAGATTAGATTAGATGTTAGGTTAGGTTAGGTTAGGTTGGGTTAAGTTAGGTTAGGTTAGGTGAGGTGAGGTTAGGTTAGGTTAGGTTAGGTTAGGTTATATTAGGTTAGGTTAGGTTAGCTTAGGTTAGGTTAGATGTTAGATGTTAGATTATAATAAATGGGAAGTTCGATGTTCGATGTTAGACTAGATTAGACGTTAGGTTAGGTTAGGTTAGGTTAGGTTGTTAGGTTAGGTTAGGTTAGGTTAGGATGAGATGTTAGGCTAGATGTTAGATGTTAGATTAGATTAGATGTTAGGTTAGGTTAGGTTAGGTGAGGTGAGGTTAGGTTAGGTTAGGTTAGGTTAGGTTAGATGTTAGATTATATTAAATGGGAAGTTAGATGTTCGATGTTAGACTAGATTAGACGTTAGGTTAGGTTAGGTTAGGTTGTTAGGTTAGGTTAGGTTAGGTTAGGTTAGGTTAGGTTAGGTTAGGTTAGGTTAGGTGTTAGATGTTAGATTAGATTAGATGTTAAGTTAGATGTTAGATGTTAGATTAGATTAGATGTTAGGTTAGGTTAGGTTAGTTTAGGATTAGATGTTACGTTAGATGTTAGATGTTAGATTAGATTAGAGGTTAGGTTAGGTTAGGTTAGGTTGGGTTAAGTTAGGTTAGGTTAGGTTAGGTGACGTGAGGTTAGGTTAGGTTAGGTTAGGTTAGGTTAGGTTAGGTTATGTTAGGTTAGGTTAGGTTAAGTTAGATGTTAGATGTTAGATTATATTAAATGGGAAGTTAGATGTTCGATGTTAGACTAGATTAGACGTTAGGTTAGGTTAGGTTAGGTTGTTAGGTTAGGTTAGGTTAGGTTAGGTTAGGTTAAGTTAGGTCAGGTTAGGTTAGGTTAGGTTAGGTTAGGTTAGGTTAGGTAAGGTTAGGTTAGGATGAGATGTTAGGTTAGATCTTAGATGTTAGATTAGATTAGATGTTAGGTTAGGTTAGGTTAGGTTAGGTGAGGTGAGGTTAGGTTAGGTTAGGTTAGGGTATGTTAGGTTTGGTTAGGTTAGGTTAGGTTAGATGTTAGATGTTAGATTATATTAGATGGGAAGTTAGATGTTCGATGTTAGACTAGATTAGGTCAGGTTAGGTTAGGTTAGGTTAGGTTAGGTTAGGTTAGGTTAGGTTAGGTTAGGTTAGGTTAGTTTAGGCTAGGTTAGGTTAGGTTAGGTTAGGTTAGGTTAGGTTAGGTGTTAGATGTTAGATTAGATTAGATGTTAAGTTAGATGTTAGAATAGATTAGATGTTAGGTTAGGTTAGGTTAGGTTAGTTTAGGATTAGATGTTACGTTAGATGTTAGATGTTAGATTAGATTAGATGTTAGGTTAGGTTAGGTTAGGTTAGGTTGGGTTAAGTTAGGTTAGGTTAGGTTAGGTGAGGTGGGGTTAGGTTAGGTTAGGTTAGGTTAGGTTAGGTTAGATGTTAGATGTTAGATTATAATAAATGGGAAGTTAAATGTTCGATGTTAGACTAGATTAGACGTTAGGTTAGGTTAGGTTAGGTTAGGTTGTTAGGTTAGGTTAGCTTAGGTTAGGTTAGGTTAGGTGTTAGATGTTAGATTAGATTAGATGTTAAGTTAGATGTTAGATGTTAGAATAGATTAGATGTTAGGTTAGGTTAGGTTAGGTTAGGTTAGTTTAGGATTAGATGTTACGTTAGATGTTAGATTAGATTAGATGTTAGGTTAGGTTAGGTTAGGTTGGGTTAAGTTAGGTTAGGTTAGGTGAGGTGAGGTTAGGTTAGGTTAGGTTAGGTTAGGTTATATTAGGTTAGGTTAGGTTAGCTTAGGTTAGGTTAGATGTTAGATGTTAGATTATAATAAATGGGAAGTTCGATGTTCGATGTTAGACTAGATTAGACGTTAGGTTAGGTTAGGTTAGGTTAGGTTGTTAGGTTAGGTTAGGTTAGGTTAGGATGAGATGTTAGGCTAGATGTTAGATGTTAGATTAGATTAGATGTTAGGTTAGGTTAGGTTAGGTGAGGTGAGGTGAGGTTAGGTTAGGTTAGGTTAGGTTAGATGTTAGATTATATTAAATGGGAAGTTAGATGTTCGATGTTAGACTAGATTAGACGTTAGGTTAGGTTAGGTTAGGTTGTTAGGTTAGGTTAGGTTAGGTTAGGTTAGGGTAGGTTAGGTAAGCCTAGGTTAGTTTAGGTTAGGTTAGGTTAGGTTAGGTTAGGTTAGGTTAGGTTAGGTTAGGTTAGGTGTTAGATGTTAGATTAGATTAGATGTTAAGTTAGATGTTAGATGTTAGATTAGATTAGATGTTAGGTTAGGTTAGGTTAGTTTAGGATTAGATGTTACGTTAGATGTTAGATGTTAGATTAGATTAGATGTTAGGTTAGGTTAGGTTAGGTTAGGTTGGGTTAAGTTAGGTTAGGTTAGGTTAGGTGAGGTGAGGTTAGGTTAGGTTAGGTTAGGTTAGGTTATGTTAGGTTAGGTTAGGTTAGGTTAGATGTTAGATGTTAGATTATATTAAATGGTAAGTTAGATGTTCGATGTTAGACTAGATTAGACGTTAGGTTAGGTTAGGTTAGGTTAGGTTGTTAGGTTAGGTTAGGTTAGGTTAGGTTAGGTTAGGTTAGGTTAGGCTTGGTTAGGTTAGGTTAGGTTAGGTTAGGTTAGGTTAGGTGTTAGATGTTAGATTAGATTAGATGTTAAGTTAGATGTTAGATATTAGAATAGATTAGATGTTAGGTTAGGTTAGGTTAGGTTAGGTTAGGTTAGGTTAGGTTAGGTTAGGTTAGGTTAGGTTAGGTTAGGTTAGGTTAGGTTGGGTTAAGTTAGGTTAGGTTAGGGGAGGTGAGGTTAGGTTAGGTTAGGTTAGGTGAGGTGAGGTTAGGTTAGGTTAGGTTATGTTAGGTTAGGTTAGGTTAGGTTAGATGTTAGATTTTAGATTATATTAAAAGGGAAGTTAGATGTTCGATGTTAGACTAGATTAGACGTTAGGTTAGGTTAGGTTAGGTTAGGTTGTTAGGTTAGGTTAGGTTAGGTTAGGTTAGGTTAGGTTACGTTACGTTAGGGTAGGTTAGGCTAGGTTAGGTTAGGTTAGGTTAGATGTTAGATGTTAGATTATAATAAATGGGAAGTTAGATGTTCGATGTTAGACTAGATTAGACGTTAGGTTAGGTTAGGTTAGGTTAGGTTGTTAGGTTAGGTTAGGTTAGGTTAGGTTAGGTTAGGTTAGGATGAGATGTTAGGTTAGATGTTAGATGTTAGATTAGATTAGATGTTAGGTTAGGTTAGGTGAGGTGAGGTTAGGTTAGGTTAGGTTAGGGTATGTTAGGTTAGGTTAGGTTAGGTTAGGTTAGGTTAGATGTTAGATGTTAGATTATATTAGATGGGAAGTTAGATGTTCGATGTTAGACTAGATTAGACATTAGGTTAGGTTAGGTTAGGTTAGGTTAGGTTAGGTTAGGTTATGTTAGGTTAGGTTAGGTTAGCTTAGGTTAGTTTAGTTTAGGTTAGGTTAGGTTAGGTTAGGTTAGGTTAGGTTAGGTTATGTTAAGTTAGGTTAGGTTAGGTTAGGTTAGGTTAGGTTAGGTTAGGTTAGGTAAGGTTAGGTTAGGTTAGGTGTTAGATGTTAGATTAGATTAGATGTTAAGTTAGATGTTAGATGTTAGATTAGATTAGATGTTAGGTTAGGTTAGGTTAGGTTAGTTTAGGATTAGATGTTACGTTAGATGTTAGATGTTAGATTAGATTAGATGTTAGGTTAGGTTAGGTTAGGTTGGGTTAGGTTAGGTTAGGTTAGGTTAGGTGAGGTGAGGTTAGGTTAGGTTGGGTTAGGTTATGTTAGGTTAGGTTAGGTTAGGTTAGGTTAGGTTAGATGTTAGATTATATTAAATGGGAAGTTAGATGTTCGATGTTAGACTAGATTAGACGTTAGGTTAGGTTAGGTTAGGTTAGGTTGTTAGGTTAGGTTAGGTTAGGTTAGGTTAGGTTAGGTTGTTAGGTTAGGTTAGGTTAGGTTAGTTTAGGTTAGGTTAGGTTAGGTTAGGTTAGGTTAGGTTAGGTTAGGCTAGGTTAGGTTAGGTTAGGTTAGGTTAGGTTAGGTTAGGTGTTAGATGTTAGATTAGATTAGATGTTAAGTTAGATGTTAGATGTTAGATTAGATTAGATGGTAGGTTAGGTTAGGTTAGGATTATATGTTAGGTTAGATGTTAGATGTTAGATTAGATTAGATGTTAGGTTAGGTTAGGTTAGGTGAGGTGAGGTGAGGTTAGGTTAGGTTAGGTTAGGTTAGGTTATGTTAGGTTAGGTTAGGTTAGGTTAGGTTAGATGTTAGATGTTAGATTATATTAGATGGGAAGTTAGATGTTCGATGTTAGACTAGATTAGACGTTAGGTTAGGTTAGGTTAGGTTGTTAGGTTAGGTGAGGTTAGGTTAGGTTAGGTTAGGTTTGGTTTGGTTAGGTTAGGTTAGGTTAGGTTAGGTTAGGTTAGGTTAGGTTAGGTTAGGGTAGGTTAGGTTAGGTTAGGTTAGGTTAGGTTAGGTTAGGCTAGGTTAGGTTAGGTTAGGTTAGGTTAGGTTAGGTGTTAGATGTTAGATTAGATTAGATGTTAAGTTAGATGTTAGATGTTAGATTAGATTAGATGTTAGGTTAAGTTAGGTTAGGTTAGGTTAGTTTAGGATTAGATGTTACGTTAGATGTTAGATGTTAGATTAGATTAGATGTTAGGTTAGGTTAGGTTAGGTTAGGTTGGGTTAGGTTAGGTTAGGTTAGGTTAGGTGAGGTGAGGTTAGGTTAGGTTAGGTTAGATTAGGTTATGTAAGGTTAGGTTAGGTTAGGTTAGGTTAGGTTAGGTTAGATGTTAGATGTTAGACTAGATTAGACGTTAGGTTAGGTTAGGTTAGGTTAGGTTGTTAGGTTAGGTAAGGTTAGGTTAGGTTAGGTTAGGTTAGGATAGGTTAGGTTAGGTTAGGTTAGGTGTTAGATGCTAGATTAGATTAGATGTTAAGTTAGATGTTAGATGTTAGATTAGATTAGATGTTAGGTTAGGTTAGGTTAGGTTAGTTTAGGATTAGATGTTACATTAGATGTTAGATGTTAGATTAGATTAGATGTTAGGTTAGGTTAGGTTAGGTTAGGTTGGGTTAAGTTAGGTTAGGTTAGGTGAGGTGAGGTGAGGTGAGGTTAGGTTAGGTTAGGTTATGTTAGGTTAGGTTAGGTTAGGTTAGGTTAGGTTAGGTTAGGTTAGGTTAGGTTAGGTTAGGATTAGATGTTAGATGTTAGATTAGATTAGATGTTAGGTTAGGTTAGGTTAGGTTAGGTGAGGTGAGGTTAGGTTAGGTTAGGTTAGGTTATGTTAGGTTAGGTTAGGTTAGGTTAGGTTAGGTTAGGTTAGATGTTAGATGTTAGATTATATTAGATGGGAAGTTAGATGTTCGATGTTAGACTAGATTAGACGTTAGGTTAGGTTAGGTTAGGTTAGGTTAGGTTAGGTTAGGTTAGGTTAGGTTAGGTTAGGTTAGGTTACGTTAGGTTAGGTTAGGTTAGGTTAGGTTAAGTTAGAATAGGTTAGGTTAGGTTAGGTTAAATTAGGTTAGGTTAGGTTAGGTTAGGTTAGGTTAGGTTAAGTTAGGTTAGGTTAGGTGAGGTTTGGTTAGGTTAGGTTAGGTTAGGTTAGGTTAGGTGTTAGATGTTAGATTAGATTAGATGTTAAGTTAGATGTTAGATGTTAGAATAGATTAGATGTTAGGTTAGGTTAGGTTAGGTTAGTTTAGGATTAGATGTTACGTTAGATGTTAGATGTTAGATTAGATTAGATGTTAGGTTAGGTTAGGTTAGGTTGGGTTAAGTTAGGTTAGGTTAGGTGAGGTTGGGTTAGGTTAGGTTAGGTTATGTTAGGTTAGGTTAGGTTAGGTTAGGTTAAGTTAGATGTTAGATGTTAGATTATATTAAATGGGAAGTTAGATGTTCGATGTTAGACTAGTTTAGACGTTAGGTTAGGTTAGGTTAGGTTGTTAGGTTAGGTTAGGTTAGGTTAGGTTAGGTTAAGTTAGGTCAGGTTAGGTTAGGTTAGGTTAGGTTAGGTTAGGTTAGGTTAGGTTAGGTTAGGTTAGGTTAGGTTAGGTTAGGTTAGGTTAGGTTAGGTGAGGTGAGGTTAGGTTAGGTTAGGTTAGGTTATGTTAGGTTAGGTTAGGTTAGGTTAGGTTAGGTTAGATGTTAGATTATATTAAATGGGAAGTTAGATGTTCGATGTTAGACTAGATTAGACGTTAGGTTAGGTTAGGTTAGGTTAGGTTGTTAGGTTAGGTTAGGTTAGGTTAGGTTGTTAGGTTAGGTTAGGTTAGGTTAGGTTAGGTTAGGTTAGGTTAGGTTAGGTTAGGTTAGGTTAGGTTAGGCTAGGCTAGGTTAGGTTAGGTTAGGTTAGGTGTTAGATGTTAGATTAGATTAGATGTTAAGTTAGATGTTAGATGTTAGATTAGATTAGATGGTAGGTTAGGTTAGGTTAGGTTAGGTTAGGATTATATGTTAGGTTAGATGTTAGATTAGATTAGATGTTAGGTTAGGTTAGGTTAGGTGAGGTGAGGTTAGGTTAGGTTAGGTTAGGTTAGGTTAGATGTTAGATGTTAGATTATATTAGATGGGAAGTTAGATGTTCGATGTTAGACTAGATTAGACGTTAGGTTAGGTTAGGTTAGGTTGTTAGGTTAGGTGAGGTTAGGTTAGGTTAGGTTAGGTTTGGTTAGGTTAGGTTAGGTTAGGTTAGGTTAGGTTAGGTTAGGTTAGGTTAGGTTAGGTTAGGGTAGGTTAGGTTAGGTTAGGTTAGGTTAGGTTAGGTTAGGTTAGGCTAGGTTAGGTTAGGTTAGGTTAGGTTAGGTGTTAGATGTTAGATTAGATTAGATGTTAAGTTAGATGTTAGATGTTAGATTAGATTAGATGTTAGGTTAGGTTAGGTTAGGTTAGTTTAGGATTAGATGTTACGTTAGATGTTAGATGTTAGATTAGATTAGATGTTAGGTTAGGTTAGGTTAGGTTAGGTTGGGTTAGGTTAGGTTAGGTTAGGTTAGGTGAGGTGAGGTTAGGTTAGGTTAGGTTAGGTTATGTAAGGTTAGGTTAGGTTAGGTTAGGTTAGGTTAGATGTTAGATGTTAGACTAGATTAGACGTTAGGTTAGGTTAGGTTAGGTTAGGTTGTTAGGTTAGGTAAGGTTAGGTTAGGTTAGGTTAGGTTAGGTTAGGTGTTAGATGCTAGATTAGATTAGATGTTAAGTTAGATGTTAGATGTTAGATTAGATTAGATGTTAGGTTAGGTTAGGTTAGGTTAGTTTAGGATTAGATGTTACATTAGATGTTAGATGTTAGATTAGATTAGATGTTAGGTTAGGTTAGGTTAGGTTAGGTTGGGTTAAGTTAGGTTAGGTTAGGTGAGGTGAGGTGAGGTGAGGTTAGGTTAGGTTAGGTTATGTTAGGTTAGGTTAGGTTAGGTTAGGTTAGGTTAGGTTAGGTTAGGATTAGATGTTAGGTTAGATGTTAGATGTTAGATTAGATTAGATGTTAGGTTAGGTTAGGTTAGGTTAGGTGAGGTGAGGTTAGGTTAGGTTAGGTTATGTTAGGTTAGGTTAGGTTAGGTTAGGTTAGGTTAGGTTAGATGTTAGATGTAAGATTATATTAGATGGGAAGTTAGATGTTCGATGTTAGACTAGATTAGACGTTAGGTTAGGTTAGGTTAGGTTAGGTTAGGTTAGGGTTGGTTAGGTTAGGTTAGGTTAGGTTAGGTTAGGTTAGGTTAGGTTAGGTTACGTTAGGTTAGGTTAGGTTAGGTTAGGTTAGGTTAGAATAGGTTAGGTTAGGTTAGGTTAAATTAGGTTAGGTTAGGTTAGGTTAGGTTAGGTTAGGTTAGGTTAAGTTAGGTTAGGTTAGGTGAGGTTTGGTTAGGTTAGGTTAGGTTAGGTTAGGTTAGGTTAGGTTAGGTGTTAGATGTTAGATTAGATTAGATGTTAAGTTAGATGTTAGATGTTAGAATAGATTAGATGTTAGGTTAGGTTAGGTTAGGTTAGTTTAGGATTAGATGTTACGTTAGATGTTAGATGTTAGATTAGATTAGATGTTAGGTTAGGTTAGGTTAGGTTGGGTTAAGTTAGGTTAGGTTAGGTGAGGTTAGGTTAGGTTAGGTTAGGTTATGTTAGGTTAGGTTAGGTTAAGTTAGGTTAAGTTAGATGTTAGATGTTAGATTATATTAAATGGGAAGTTACATGTTCGATGTTAGACTAGTTTAGACGTTAGGTTAGGTTAGGTTGTTAGGTTAGGTTAGGTTAGGTTAGGTTAAGTTAGGTCAGGTTAGGTTAGGTTAGGTTAGGTTAGGTAAGGTTAGGTTAGGATGAGATGTTAGGTTAGATCTTAGATGTTAGATTAGATTAGATGTTAGGTTAGGTTAGGTTAGGTTAGGTGAGGTGAGGTTAGGTTAGGTTAGGTTAGGGTATGTTAGGTTTGGTTAGGTTAGGTTAGGTTAGATGTTAGATGTTAGATTATATTAGATGGGAAGTTAGATGTTCGATGTTAGACTAGATTACACGTTAGGTTAGGTTAGGTTAGGTAAGGTTAGGTCAGGTTAGGTTAGGTTAGGTTAGGTTAGGTTAGGTTAGGTTAGTTTAGGCTAGGTTAGGTTAGGTTAGGTTAGGT
The DNA here is from genome assembly GCF_023375885.2 of Dermacentor andersoni. Lineage (NCBI taxonomy): Eukaryota > Metazoa > Arthropoda > Arachnida > Ixodida > Ixodidae > Dermacentor > Dermacentor andersoni. The sequence goes on from NW_027314753.1 coordinate 2,938,500, forward strand.
TAGGTTAGGTTAGGTGTTAGATGTTAGATTAGATTAGATGTTAAGTTAGATGTTAGAATAGATTAGATGTTAGGTTAGGTTAGGTTAGGTTAGTTTAGGATTATATGTTACGTTAGATGTTAGATGTTAGATTAGATTAGATGTTAGGTTAGGTTAGGTTAGGTTGGGTTAAGTTAGGTTAGGTTAGGTTAGGTGAGGTGGGGTTAGGTTAGGTTAGGTTAGGTTAGGTTATGTTAGGTTAGGTTAGGTTAGGTTAGATGTTAGATGTTAGATTATAATAAATGGGAAGTTAGATGTTCGATGTTAGACTAGATTAGACGTTAGGTTAGGTTAGGTTGTTAGGTTAGGTTAGGTTAGGTTAGGTTAGGTTAGGATGATATGTTAGGTTAGATGTTAGATGTTAGATTAGATTAGATCTTAGGTTAGGTTAGGTGAGGTGAGGTTAGGTTAGGTTAGGTTAGGTTAGGGTATGTTAGGTTAGGTTAGGTTAGGTTAGGTTAGATGTTAGATGTTAGATTATATTAGATTGGAAGTTAGATGTTCGATGTTAGACTAGATTAGACGTTAGGTTAGGTTAGGTTAGGTTAGGTTAGCTTAGGTTAGTTTAGGTTAGGTTAGGTTAGGTTAGGTTAGGTTAGGTTAGGTTAGGTTAAGTTAGGTTAGGTTAGGTTAGGTTAGGTTAGGTTAGGTTAGGTTAGGTTAGGTTAGGTTAGGCTAGGCTAGGCTAGGCTAGGTTAGGTTAGGTTAGGTTAGGTTAGGTTAGGTTAGGGTAGGCTAGGCTAGGCTAGGCTAGGCTAGGCAAGGCTAGGCTAGGCTAGGTTAGGTTAGGTTAGGTTAGGTTAGGTTAGGTTAGGTTAGGTTAGGTTAGGTTAGATTAGGTTAGGTTCGGTTAGGTTAGGTTAGGTTAGGTTAGGTTAGGTTAGGTTAGGTTTGGTTAGGTTAGGTTTGGTTAGGTTTGGTTAGGTTAGGATAGGTTAGGTTAGGTTAGGTTAGGTTAGGTTAGGTGTTAGATGTTAGATTAGATTAGATGTTAAGTTAGATGTTAGATGTTAGAATAGATTAGATGTTAGGTTAGGTTAGGTTAGGTTAGTTTAGGATTAGATGTTACGTTAGATGTTAGATGTTAGATTAGATTAGATGTTAGGTTAGGTTAGGTTAGGTTAGGTTGGGTTAAGTTAGGTTAGGTAATGTTAGGTGAGGTGAGGTTAGGTTAGGTTAGGTTAGGTTATGTTAGGTTAGGTTAGGTTAGGTTAGGTTAGATATTAGATTATATTAAATGGGAAGTTAGATGTTAGATGTTAGATTATATTAAATGGGAAGTTAGATGTTCGATGTTAGACTAGTTTAGACGTTAGGTTAGGTTGTTAGGTTAGGTTAGGTTAGCTTAGGTTAGGTTAGGTTAAGTTAGGTCAGGTTAGGTTAGGTTAGGTTAGGTTAGGTAAGGTTAGGTTAGGATGAGATGTTAGGTTAGATCTTAGATGTTAGATTAGATTCATCTAATCTAATTAGAATTAATCTAATTAGATTAATCTAATTAGAACATCTAAGGCGTCAGGCAGGGAGATACGATCTCTCCAATGCTATTCACAGCGTGTTTACAGGAGGTATTCAGAGACCTGGATTGGGAAGAATTGGGGATAAGAGTAAATGGAGAATACCTTAGTAACTTGCGCTTCGCTGATGATATTGCCTTGCTTAGTAACTCAGGGGACCAACTGCAATGCATGCTCACTGATCTGGAGAGGCAGAGCAGAAGGGTGGGACTAAAAATGAATCTGCAGAAAACTAAAGTAATGTTTAACAGTCTCGGAAGGGAACAGCAGTTTACGATAGGTAGCGAGGCACTGGAAGTGGTAAGAGAATACATCTACTTAGGACAGGTAGTGACTGCTGATCCAGATCATGAGAGTGAAATAATCAGAAGAATAAGAATGGGCTGGGGTGCGTTTGGCAGGCATTCGCAGATCATGAACAGCAGGTTGCCATTATCCCTCAAGAGAAAAGTGTATAACAGCTGTGTCTTACCAGTACTCACGTACGGGGCAGAAACCTGGAGGCTTACGAAAAGGGTTCTACTTAAATTGAGGACGACGCAACGAGCTATGGAAAGAAGAATGATAGGTGTAACGTTAAGGGATAAGAAAAGAGCAGATTGGGTGAGGGAACAAACGCGCGTTAATGACATCTTAGTTGAAATCAAGAAAAAGAAATGGGCATGGGCAGGACATGTAATGAGGAGGGAAGATAACCGATGGTCATTAAGGGTTACGGACTGGATTCCGAGGGAAGGGAAGCGTAGCAGGGGGCGACAGAAAGTCAGGTGGGCAGATGAGATAAGGAAGTTTGGAGGGTCAACATGGCCACAATTAGTACATGACCGGGGTAGTTGGAGAAGTATGGGAGAGGCCTTTGCCCTGCAGTGGGCGTAATCAGGCTGATGATGATGATGATGATGAGACGTTAGGTTAGGTTAGGTTAGGTTGTTAGGTTAGGTTAGGTTAGGTTAGGTTAGGTTAGGTTACGTTACGTTAGGGTAGGTTAGGCTAGGTTAGGTTAGGTTAGGTTAGATGTTAGATGTTAGATTATAATAAATGGGAAGTTAGATGTTCGATGTTAGACTAGATTAGACGTTAGGTTAGGTTAGGTTAGGTTAGGTTAGGTTAGGTTGTTAGGTTAGGTTAGGTTAGGTTAGGTTAGGTTAGGTTAGGATGAGATGTTAGGTTAGATGTTAGATGTTAGATTAGATTAGATGTTAGGTTAGGTTAGGTGAGGTGAGGTTAGGTTAGGTTAGGTTAGGGTATGTTAGGTTAGGTTAGGTCAGGTTAGGTTAGGTTAGATGTTAGATGTTAGATTATATTAGATGGGAAGTTAGATGTTCGATGTTAGACTAGATTAGACGTTAGGTTAGGTTAGGTTAGGTTAGGTTAGGTTATGTTAGGTTAGGTTAGGTTAGCTTAGGTTAGTTTAGGTTAGGTTAGGTTAGGTTAGGTTAGGTTAGGTTAGGTTAGGTTATGTTAAGTTAGGTTAGGTTAGGTTAGGTTAGGTTAGGTTAGGTTAGGTTAGGTTAGGTTAGGTAAGGTTAGGTTAGGTTAGGTTAGGTGTTACATGTTAGATTAGATTAGATGTTAAGTTAGATGTTAGATGTTAGATTAGATTAGATGTTAGGTTAGGTTAGTTTAGGATTAGATGTTACGTTAGATGTTAGATGTTAGGTTAGATTAGATGTTAGGTTAGGTTAGGTTAGGTTAGGTTGGGTTAAGTTAGGTTAGGTTAGGTTAGGTGAGGTGAGGTTAGGTTAGGTTAGGTTAGGTTATGTTAGGTTAGGTTAGGTTAGGTTAGATGTTAGATGTTAGATTATATTAGATGGGAAGTTAGATGTTCGATGTTAGACTAGATTAGAGGTTAGGTTAGGTTAGGTTAGGTTGTTAGGTTAGGTTAGGTTAGGTTAGGTTTGGTTAGGTTAGGTTAGGTTAGGTTAGGTTAGGTTAGGTTAGGTTAGGTTAGGATAGGTTAGGTTAGGTTAGGTTAGGTTAGGTTAGGTTAGGTTAGGTTAGGTTAGGCTAGGTTAGGTTAGGTTAGGTTAGGTTAGGTTAGGTTAGGTGTTAGATGTTAGATTAGATTAGATGTTAAGTTAGATGTTAGATGTTAGATTAGATTAGATGTTAGGTTAGGTTAGGTTAGGTTAGTTTAGGATTAGATGTTACGTTAGATGTTAGATGTTAGATTAGAATAGATGTTAGGTTAGGTTAGGTTAGGTTAGGTTGGGTTAGGTTAGGTTAGGTTAGGTTAGGTGAGGTGAGGTTAGGTTAGGTTAGGTTAGGTTATGTTAGGTTAGGTTAGGTTAGGTTAGGTTAGGTTAGATGTTAGATTATATTAAATGGGAAGTTAGATGTTCGATGTTAGACTAGATTAGACGTTAGGTTAGGTTAGGTTAGGTTAGGTTGTTAGGTTAGGTTAGCTTAGGTTAGGTTAGGTTAGGTGTTAGATGTTAGATTAGATTAGATGTTAAGTTAGATGTTAGATGTTAGAATAGATTAGATGTTAGGTTAGGTTAGGTTAGGTTAGGTTAGTTTAGGATTAGATGTTACGTTAGATGTTAGATTAGATTAGATGTTAGGTTAGGTTAGGTTAGGTTGGGTTAAGTTAGGTTAGGTTAGGTGAGGTGAGGTTAGGTTAGGTTAGGTTAGGTTATATTAGGTTAGGTTAGGTTAGCTTAGGTTAGGTTAGATGTTAGATGTTAGATTATAATAAATGGGAAGTTCGATGTTCGATGTTAGACTAGATTAGACGTTAGGTTAGGTTAGGTTAGGTTAGGTTGTTAGGTTAGGTTAGGTTAGGTTAGGATGAGATGTTAGGCTAGATGTTAGATGTTAGATTAGATTAGATGTTAGGTTAGGTTAGGTTAGGTGAGGTGAGGTGAGGTTAGGTTAGGTTAGGTTAGGTTAGGTTAGATGTTAGATTATATTAAATGGGAAGTTAGATGTTCGATGTTAGACTAGATTAGACGTTAGGTTAGGTTAGGTTAGGTTGTTAGGTTAGGTTAGGTTAGGCTAGGTTAGGTTAGGGTAGGTTAGGTAAGCTTAGGTTAGTTTAGGTTAGGTTAGGTTAGGTTAGGTTAGGTTAGGTTAGGTTAGGTGTTAGATGTTACATTAGATTAGATGTTAAGTTAGATGTTAGATGTTAGATTAGATTAGATGTTAGGTTAGGTTAGGTTAGTTTAGGATTAGATGTTACGTTAGATGTTCGATGTTAGACTAGATTAGACGTTAGGTTAGGTTAGGTTAGGTTAGGTTAGGTTAGGTTAGGTTAGGTTAGGTTAGCTTAGGTTAGTTTAGGTTAGGTTAGGTTAGGTTTGGTTAGGTTAGGTTAGGTTAGGTTAGGTAACGTTAGGTTAGGTTAGGTTAGGTTAGGTTAGGTTAGGTTAGGTGTTAGATGTTAGATTAGATTAGATGTTAAGTTAGATGTTAGATGTTAGATTAGATTAGATGTTAGGTTAGGTTAGGTTAGTTTAGGATTAGATGTTACGTTAGATGTTAGATTAGATTAGATGTTAGGTTAGGTTAGGTTAGGTTAGGTTGGGTTAAGTTAGGTTAGGTTAGGTTAGGTGAGGTGGGGTTAGGTTAGGTTAGGTTAGGTTAGGTTATGTTAGGTTAGGTTAGGTTAGGTTAGATGTTAGATGTTAGATTATAATAAATGGGAAGTTAGATGTTTGATGTTAGACTAGATTAGACGTTAGGTTAGGTTAGGTTAGGTTAGGTTGTTAGGTTAGGTTAGGATGAGATGTTAGGCTAGATGTTAGATGTTAGATTAGATTAGATGTTAGGTTAGGTTAGGTTAGGTGAGGTGAGGTGAGGTTAGGTTAGGTTAGGTTAGGTTAGGTTAGATGTTAGATTATATTAAATGGGAAGTTAGATGTTCGATGTTAGACTAGATTAGACGTTAGGTTAGGTTAGGTTAGGTTAGGTTAGGCTAGGTTAGGTTAGGGTAGGTTAGGTAAGCTTAGGTTAGTTTAGGTTAGGTTAGGTTAGGTTAGGTTAGGTTAGGTGTTAGATGTTACATTAGATTAGACGTTAAGTTAGATGTTAGATGTTAGATTAGATTAGATGTTAGGTTAGGTTAGGTTAGTTTAGGATTAGATGTTACGTTAGATGTTCGATGTTAGACTAGATTAGACGTTAGGTTAGGTTAGGTTAGGTTAGGTTAGGTTAGGTTGTTAGGTTAGGTTAGGTTAGGTTAGGTTAGGTTACGTTACGTTAGGGTAGGTTAGGCTAGGTTAGGTTAGGTTAGGTTAGGTTACGTTACGTTAGGGTAGGTTAGGCTAGGTTAGGTTAGGTTAGGTTAGATGTTAGATGTTAGATTATAATAAATGGGAAGTTAGATGTTCGATGTTAGACTAGATTAGACGTTAGGTTAGGTTAGGTTAGGTTAGGTTAGGTTAGGTTAGGTTGGGTTAGGTTAGGTTAGGTGAGGTTAGGTTAGGTTAGGTTAGGTTATGTTAGGTTAGGTTAGGTTAGGTTAGGTTAAGTTAGATGTTAGATGTTAGATTATATTAAATGGGAAGTTAGATGTTCGATGTTAGACTAGATTAGACGTTAGGTTAGGTTAGGTTAGGTTGTTAGGTTAGGTTAGGTTAGGTTAGGTTAGGTTAAGTTAGGTCAGGTTAGGTTAGGTTAGGTTAGGTTAGGTTAGGTTAGGTAAGGTTAGGTTAGGATGAGATGTTAGGTTAGATCTTAGATGTTAGATTAGATTAGATGTTATGTTAGGTTAGGTTAGGTTAGGTGAGGTGAGGTTAGGTTAGGTTAGGTTAGGGTATGTTAGGTTTGGTTAGGTTAGGTTAGGTTAGATGTTAGATGTTAGATTATATTAGATGGGAAGTTAGATGTTCGATGTTAGACTAGATTAGACGTTAGGTTAGGTTAGGTTAGGTAAGGTTAGGTCAGGTTAGGTTAGGTTAGGTTAGGTTAGGTTAGGTTAGGTTAGGTTAGGTTAGTTTAGGCTAGGTTAGGTTAGGTTAGGTTAGGTTAGGTTAGGTTAGGTGTTAGATGTTAGATTAGATTAGATGTTAGGTTAGATGTTAGAATAGATTAGATGTTAGGTTAGGTTAGGTTAGGTTAGTTTAGGATTAGATGTTACGTTAGATGTTAGATGTTAGATTAGATTAGATGTTAGGTTAGGTTAGGTTAGGTGAGGTGGGGTTAGGTTAGGTTAGGTTAGGTTATGTTAGGTTAGGTTAGGTTAGGTTAGATGTTAGATGTTAGATTATAATAAATGGGAAGTTAGATGTTCGATGTTAGACTAGATTAGACGTTAGGTTAGGTTAGGTTAGGTTGTTAGGTTAGGTTAGGTGTTAGATGTTAGATTAGATTAGATGTTAGGTTAGGTTAGGTTAGGTGAGGTGAGGTTAGGTTAGGTTAGGTTAGGTTAGGTTAGATGTTAGATTATATTAAATGGGAAGTTAGATGTTCGATGTTAGACTAGATTAGACGTTAGGTTAGGTTAGGTTAGGTTGTTAGGTTAGGTTAGGTTAGGTTAGGTTAGGTTAGGGTAGGTTAGGTAAGCTTAGGTTAGTTTAGGTTAGGTTAGGTTAGGTTAGGTTAGGTTAGGTGTTAGATGTTACATTAGATTAGATGTTAAGTTAGATGTTAGATGTTAGATTAGATTAGATGTTAGGTTAGGTTAGGTTAGTTTAGGATTAGATGTTACGTTAGATGTTAGATGTTAGATTAGATTAGATGTTAGGTTAGGTTAGGTTAGGTTAGGTTGGGTTAAGTTAGGTTAGGTTAGGTTAGGTGAGGTGAGGTTAGGTTAGGTTAGGTTAGGTTATATTAGGTTAGGTTAGGTTAGGTTAGATGTTAGATGTTAGATTATATTAAATGGGAAGTTAGATGTTCGATGTTAGACTAGATTAGACGTTAGGTTAGGTTAGGTTAGGTTAGGTTAGGTTAGGTTAGGTTAGGCTTGGTTAGGTTAGGTTAGGTTAGGTTAGGTTAGGTTAGGTTAGGTTAGGTGTTAGATGTTAGATTAGATTAGATGTTAAGTTAGATGTTAGATATTAGAATAGATTAGATGTTAGGTTAGGTTAGGTTAGTTTAGGATTAGATGTTACGTTAGATGTTAGATGTTAGATTAGATTAGATGTTAGGTTAGGTTAGGTTAGGTTAGGTTGGGTTAAGTTAGGTTAGGTTAGGGGAGGTGAGGTTAGGTTAGGTTAGGTTAGGTGAGGTGAGGTTAGGTTAGGTTAGGTTAGGTAATGTTAGGTTAGGTTAGGTTAGGTTAGGTTAGATGTTAGATTTTAGATTATATTAAATGGGAAGTTAGATGTTCGATGTTAGACTAGATTAGACGTTAGGTTAGGTTAGGTTAGGTTAGGTTGTTAGGTTAGGTTAGGTTAGGTTAGGTTAGGTTAGGTTACGTTACGTTAGGGTAGGTTAGGCTAGGTTAGGTTAGGTTAGGTTAGATGTTAGATGTTAGATTATAATAAATGGGAAGTTAGATGTTCGATGTTAGACTAGATTAGACGTTAGGTTAGGTTAGGTTAGGTTAGGTTAGGTTAGGTTGTTAGGTTAGGTTAGGTTAGGTTAGGTTAGGTTAGGTTAGGATGAGATGTTAGGTTAGATGTTAGATGTTAGATTAGATTAGATGTTAGGTTAGGTTAGGTGAGGTGAGGTTAGGTTAGGTTAGGTTAGGGTATGTTAGGTTAGGTTAGGTCAGGTTAGGTTAGGTTAGATGTTAGATGTTAGATTATATTAGATGGGAAGTTAGATGTTCGATGTTAGACTAGATTAGACGTTAGGTTAGGTTAGGTTAGGTTAGGTTAGGTTATGTTAGGTTAGGTTAGGTTAGCTTAGGTTAGTTTAGGTTAGGTTAGGTTAGGTTAGGTTAGGTTAGGTTAGGTTAGGTTATGTTAAGTTAGGTTAGGTTAGGTTAGGTTAGGTTAGGTTAGGTTAGGTTAGGTTAGGTTAGGTAAGGTTAGGTTAGGTTAGGTTAGGTGTTACATGTTAGATTAGATTAGATGTTAAGTTAGATGTTAGATGTTAGATTAGATTAGATGTTAGGTTAGGTTAGTTTAGGATTAGATGTTACGTTAGATGTTAGATGTTAGGTTAGATTAGATGTTAGGTTAGGTTAGGTTAGGTTAGGTTGGGTTAAGTTAGGTTAGGTTAGGTTAGGTGAGGTGAGGTTAGGTTAGGTTAGGTTAGGTTATGTTAGGTTAGGTTAGGTTAGGTTAGATGTTAGATGTTAGATTATATTAGATGGGAAGTTAGATGTTCGATGTTAGACTAGATTAGAGGTTAGGTTAGGTTAGGTTAGGTTGTTAGGTTAGGTTAGGTTAGGTTAGGTTTGGTTAGGTTAGGTTAGGTTAGGTTAGGTTAGGTTAGGTTAGGTTAGGTTAGGATAGGTTAGGTTAGGTTAGGTTAGGTTAGGTTAGGTTAGGTTAGGTTAGGTTAGGCTAGGTTAGGTTAGGTTAGGTTAGGTTAGGTTAGGTTAGGTGTTAGATGTTAGATTAGATTAGATGTTAAGTTAGATGTTAGATGTTAGATTAGATTAGATGTTAGGTTAGGTTAGGTTAGGTTAGTTTAGGATTAGATGTTACGTTAGATGTTAGATGTTAGATTAGAATAGATGTTAGGTTAGGTTAGGTTAGGTTAGGTTGGGTTAGGTTAGGTTAGGTTAGGTTAGGTGAGGTGAGGTTAGGTTAGGTTAGGTTAGGTTATGTTAGGTTAGGTTAGGTTAGGTTAGGTTAGGTTAGATGTTAGATTATATTAAATGGGAAGTTAGATGTTCGATGTTAGACTAGATTAGACGTTAGGTTAGGTTAGGTTAGGTTAGGTTGTTAGGTTAGGTTAGCTTAGGTTAGGTTAGGTTAGGTGTTAGATGTTAGATTAGATTAGATGTTAAGTTAGATGTTAGATGTTAGAATAGATTAGATGTTAGGTTAGGTTAGGTTAGGTTAGGTTAGTTTAGGATTAGATGTTACGTTAGATGTTAGATTAGATTAGATGTTAGGTTAGGTTAGGTTAGGTTGGGTTAAGTTAGGTTAGGTTAGGTGAGGTGAGGTTAGGTTAGGTTAGGTTAGGTTATATTAGGTTAGGTTAGGTTAGCTTAGGTTAGGTTAGATGTTAGATGTTAGATTATAATAAATGGGAAGTTCGATGTTCGATGTTAGACTAGATTAGACGTTAGGTTAGGTTAGGTTAGGTTAGGTTGTTAGGTTAGGTTAGGTTAGGTTAGGATGAGATGTTAGGCTAGATGTTAGATGTTAGATTAGATTAGATGTTAGGTTAGGTTAGGTTAGGTGAGGTGAGGTGAGGTTAGGTTAGGTTAGGTTAGGTTAGGTTAGATGTTAGATTATATTAAATGGGAAGTTAGATGTTCGATGTTAGACTAGATTAGACGTTAGGTTAGGTTAGGTTAGGTTGTTAGGTTAGGTTAGGTTAGGCTAGGTTAGGTTAGGGTAGGTTAGGTAAGCTTAGGTTAGTTTAGGTTAGGTTAGGTTAGGTTAGGTTAGGTTAGGTTAGGTTAGGTGTTAGATGTTACATTAGATTAGATGTTAAGTTAGATGTTAGATGTTAGATTAGATTAGATGTTAGGTTAGGTTAGGTTAGTTTAGGATTAGATGTTACGTTAGATGTTCGATGTTAGACTAGATTAGACGTTAGGTTAGGTTAGGTTAGGTTAGGTTAGGTTATGTTAGGTTAGGTTAGGTTAGCTTAGGTTAGTTTAGGTTAGGTTAGGTTAGGTTTGGTTAGGTTAGGTTAGGTTAGGTTAGGTAACGTTAGGTTAGGTTAGGTTAGGTTAGGTTAGGTTAGGTTAGGTGTTAGATGTTAGATTAGATTAGATGTTAAGTTAGATGTTAGATGTTAGATTAGATTAGATGTTAGGTTAGGTTAGGTTAGTTTAGGATTAGATGTTACGTTAGATGTTAGATTAGATTAGATGTTAGGTTAGGTTAGGTTAGGTTAGGTTAGGTTGGGTTAAGTTAGGTTAGGTTAGGTTAGGTGAGGTGGGGTTAGGTTAGGTTAGGTTAGGTTAGGTTATGTTAGGTTAGGTTAGGTTAGGTTAGATGTTAGATGTTAGATTATAATAAATGGGAAGTTAGATGTTTGATGTTAGACTAGATTAGACGTTAGGTTAGGTTAGGTTAGGTTAGGTTGTTAGGTTAGGTTAGGATGAGATGTTAGGCTAGATGTTAGATGTTAGATTAGATTAGATGTTAGGTTAGGTTAGGTTAGGTGAGGTGAGGTGAGGTTAGGTTAGGTTAGGTTAGGTTAGGTTAGATGTTAGATTATATTAAATGGGAAGTTAGATGTTCGATGTTAGACTAGATTAGACGTTAGGTTAGGTTAGGTTAGGTTAGGTTAGGCTAGGTTAGGTTAGGGTAGGTTAGGTAAGCTTAGGTTAGTTTAGGTTAGGTTAGGTTAGGTTAGGTTAGGTTAGGTGTTAGATGTTACATTAGATTAGATGTTAAGTTAGATGTTAGATGTTAGATTAGATTAGATGTTAGGTTAGGTTAGGTTAGTTTAGGATTAGATGTTACGTTAGATGTTCGATGTTAGACTAGATTAGACGTTAGGTTAAGTTAGGTTAGGTTAGGTTAGGTTATGTTAGGTTAGGTTAGGTTAGCTTAGGTTAGTTTAGGTTAGGTTAGGTTAGGTTTGGTTAGGTTAGGTTAGGTTAGGTTAGGTTACGTTAGGTTAGGTTAGGTTAGGTTAGGTTAGGTTAGGTGTTAGATGTTAGATTAGATTAGATGTTAAGTTAGATGTTAGATGTTAGATTAGATTAGATGTTAGGTTAGGTTAGGTTAGTTTAGGATTAGATGTTACGTTAGATGTTAGATTAGATTAGATGTTAGGTTAGGTTAGGTTAGGTTAGGTTAGGTTGGGTTAAGTTAGGTTAGGTTAGGTTAGGTTAGGTTAGGTTAGGTTAGGTTAGGTTAGGTTAGGTTAGGTTAGGTGAGGTGAGGTTAGGTTAGGTTAGGTTAGGTTATGTTAGGTTAGGTTAGGTTAGGTTAGATGTTAGATGTTAGATTATATTAGATGGGAAGTTAGATGTTCGATGTTAGACTAGATTAGAGGTTAGGTTAGGTTAGGTTAGGTTGTTAGGTTAGGTTAGGTTAGGTTAGGTTTGGTTAGGTTAGGTTAGGTTAGGTTAGGTTAGGTTAGGTTAGGTTAGGTTAGGATAGGTTAGGTTAGGTTAGGTTAGGTTAGGTTAGGTTAGGTTAGGTTAGGTTAGGCTAGGTTAGGTTAGGTTAGGTTAGGTTAGGTTAGGTTAGGTGTTAGATGTTAGATTAGATTAGATGTTAAGTTAGATGTTAGATGTTAGATTAGATTAGATGTTAGGTTAGGTTAGGTTAGGTTAGTTTAGGATTAGATGTTACGTTAGATGTTAGATGTTAGATTAGAATAGATGTTAGGTTAGGTTAGGTTAGGTTAGGTTGGGTTAGGTTAGGTTAGGTTAGGTTAGGTGAGGTGAGGTTAGGTTAGGTTAGGTTAGGTTATGTTAGGTTAGGTTAGGTTAGGTTAGGTTAGGTTAGATGTTAGATTATATTAAATGGGAAGTTAGATGTTCGATGTTAGACTAGATTAGACGTTAGGTTAGGTTAGGTTAGGTTAGGTTGTTAGGTTAGGTTAGCTTAGGTTAGGTTAGGTTAGGTGTTAGATGTTAGATTAGATTAGATGTTAAGTTAGATGTTAGATGTTAGAATAGATTAGATGTTAGGTTAGGTTAGGTTAGGTTAGGTTAGTTTAGGATTAGATGTTACGTTAGATGTTAGATTAGATTAGATGTTAGGTTAGGTTAGGTTAGGTTGGGTTAAGTTAGGTTAGGTTAGGTGAGGTGAGGTTAGGTTAGGTTAGGTTAGGTTATATTAGGTTAGGTTAGGTTAGCTTAGGTTAGGTTAGATGTTAGATGTTAGATTATAATAAATGGGAAGTTCGATGTTCGATGTTAGACTAGATTAGACGTTAGGTTAGGTTAGGTTAGGTTAGGTTGTTAGGTTAGGTTAGGTTAGGTTAGGATGAGATGTTAGGCTAGATGTTAGATGTTAGATTAGATTAGATGTTAGGTTAGGTTAGGTTAGGTGAGGTGAGGTGAGGTTAGGTTAGGTTAGGTTAGGTTAGGTTAGATGTTAGATTATATTAAATGGGAAGTTAGATGTTCGATGTTAGACTAGATTAGACGTTAGGTTAGGTTAGGTTAGGTTGTTAGGTTAGGTTAGGTTAGGCTAGGTTAGGTTAGGGTAGGTTAGGTAAGCTTAGGTTAGTTTAGGTTAGGTTAGGTTAGGTTAGGTTAGGTTAGGTTAGGTTAGGTGTTAGATGTTACATTAGATTAGATGTTAAGTTAGATGTTAGATGTTAGATTAGATTAGATGTTAGGTTAGGTTAGGTTAGTTTAGGATTAGATGTTACGTTAGATGTTCGATGTTAGACTAGATTAGACGTTAGGTTAGGTTAGGTTAGGTTAGGTTAGGTTATGTTAGGTTAGGTTAGGTTAGCTTAGGTTAGTTTAGGTTAGGTTAGGTTAGGTTTGGTTAGGTTAGGTTAGGTTAGGTTAGGTAACGTTAGGTTAGGTTAGGTTAGGTTAGGTTAGGTTAGGTTAGGTGTTAGATGTTAGATTAGATTAGATGTTAAGTTAGATGTTAGATGTTAGATTAGATTAGATGTTAGGTTAGGTTAGGTTAGTTTAGGATTAGATGTTACGTTAGATGTTAGATTAGATTAGATGTTAGGTTAGGTTAGGTTAGGTTAGGTTAGGTTGGGTTAAGTTAGGTTAGGTTAGGTTAGGTGAGGTGGGGTTAGGTTAGGTTAGGTTAGGTTAGGTTATGTTAGGTTAGGTTAGGTTAGGTTAGATGTTAGATGTTAGATTATAATAAATGGGAAGTTAGATGTTTGATGTTAGACTAGATTAGACGTTAGGTTAGGTTAGGTTAGGTTAGGTTGTTAGGTTAGGTTAGGATGAGATGTTAGGCTAGATGTTAGATGTTAGATTAGATTAGATGTTAGGTTAGGTTAGGTTAGGTGAGGTGAGGTGAGGTTAGGTTAGGTTAGGTTAGGTTAGGTTAGATGTTAGATTATATTAAATGGGAAGTTAGATGTTCGATGTTAGACTAGATTAGACGTTAGGTTAGGTTAGGTTAGGTTAGGTTAGGCTAGGTTAGGTTAGGGTAGGTTAGGTAAGCTTAGGTTAGTTTAGGTTAGGTTAGGTTAGGTTAGGTTAGGTTAGGTGTTAGATGTTACATTAGATTAGATGTTAAGTTAGATGTTAGATGTTAGATTAGATTAGATGTTAGGTTAGGTTAGGTTAGTTTAGGATTAGATGTTACGTTAGATGTTCGATGTTAGACTAGATTAGACGTTAGGTTAAGTTAGGTTAGGTTAGGTTAGGTTATGTTAGGTTAGGTTAGGTTAGCTTAGGTTAGTTTAGGTTAGGTTAGGTTAGGTTTGGTTAGGTTAGGTTAGGTTAGGTTAGGTTACGTTAGGTTAGGTTAGGTTAGGTTAGGTTAGGTTAGGTGTTAGATGTTAGATTAGATTAGATGTTAAGTTAGATGTTAGATGTTAGATTAGATTAGATGTTAGGTTAGGTTAGGTTAGTTTAGGATTAGATGTTACGTTAGATGTTAGATTAGATTAGATGTTAGGTTAGGTTAGGTTAGGTTAGGTTAGGTTGGGTTAAGTTAGGTTAGGTTAGGTTAGGTGAGGTGGGGTTAGGTTAGGTTAGGTTAGGTTAGGTTATGTTAGGTTCGGTTAGGTTAGGTTAGATGTTAGATGTTAGATTATAATAAATGGGAAGTTAGATGTTTGATGTTAGACTAGATTAGACGTTAGGTTAGGTTAGGTTAGGTTAGGTTGTTTGGTTAGGTTAGGTTAGGTTAGGTTAGGTGTTAGATGTTAGATTAGATTAGATGTTAAGTTAGATGTTAGATGTTAGAATAGATTAGATGTTAGGTTAGGTTAGGTTAGGTTAGGTTAGTTTAGGATTAGATGTTACGTTAGATGTTAGATTAGATTAGATGTTAGGTTAGGTTAGGTTAGGTTGGGTTAAGTTAGGTTAGGTTAGGTGAGGTTAGGTTAGGTTAGGTTAGGTTAGGTTATATTAGGTTAGGTTAGGTTAGGTTAGGTTAGGTTAGATGTTAGATGTTAGATTATAATAAATGGGAAGTTCGATGTTCGATGTTAGACTAGATTAGACGTTAGGTTAGGTTAGGTTAGGTTAGGTTAGGTTAGGTTAGGATGAGATGTCAGGCTAGATGTTAGATGTTAGATTAGATTAGATGTTAGGTTAGGTTAGGTTAGGTGAGGTGAGGTTAGGTTAGGTTAGGTTAGGTTAGGTTAGATGTTAGATTATATTAAATGGGAAGTTAGATGTTCGATGTTAGACTAGATTAGACGTTAGGTTAGGTTAGGTTAGGTTGTTATTTTAGGTTAGGGTAGGTTAGGTAAGCTTAGGTTAGTTTAGGTTAGGTTAGGTTAGGTTAGGTTAGGTTAGGTTAGGTTAGGTTAGGTTAGGTGTTAGATGTTAGATTAGATTAGATGTTAAGTTAGATGTTAGATGTTAGATTAGATTAGATGTTAGGTTAGGTTAGGTTAGTTTAGGATTAGATGTTACGTTAGATGTTAGATGTTAGATTAAATTAGATGTTGGGTTAGGTTAGGTTAGTTTAGGATTAGATGTTACGTTAGATGTTAGATGTTAGATTAGATTAGATGTTAGGTTAGGTTAGGTTGGGTTAAGTTAGGTTAGGTTAGGTTAGGTGAGGTGAGGTTAGGTTAGGTTAGATTGGGTTATGTTAGGTTAGGTTAGGTTAGGTTAGATGTTAGATGTTAGATTATATTAAATGGGAAGTTAGATGTTCGATGTTAGACTAGATTAGACGTTAGGTTAGGTTAGGTTAGGTTAGGTTGTTAGGTTAGGTTAGGTTAGGTTAGGTTACGTTACGTTAGGGTAGGTTAGGCTAGGTTAGGTTAGGTTAGGTTAGATGTTAGATGTTAGATTATAATAAATGGGAAGTTAGATGTTCGATGTTAGACTAGATTAGACGTTAGGTTAGGTTAGGTTAGGTTAGGTTAGGTTGGGTTAAGTTAGGTTAGGTTAGGTGAGGTTAGGTTAGGTTAGGTTAGGTTATGTTAGGTTAGGTTAGGTTAGGTTAGGTTAAGTTAGATGTTAGATGTTAGATTATATTAAATGGGAAGTTAGATGTTCGATGTTAGACTAGATTAGACGTTAGGTTAGGTTAGGTTAGGTTGTTAGGTTAGGTTAGGTAAGGTTAGGTTAAGTTAGGTCAGGTTAGGTTAGGTTAGGTTAGGTAAGGTTAGGTTAGGATGAGATGTTAGGTTAGATCTTAGATGTTAGATTAGATTAGATGTTAGGTTAGGTTAGGTTAGGTTAGGTGAGGTGAGGTGAGGTTAGGTTAGGTTAGGTTAGGGTATGTTAGGTTAGGTTAGATGTTAGATGTTAGATTATATTAGATGGGAAGTTAGATGTTCGATGTTAGACTAGATTAGACGTTAGGTTAGGTTAGGTTAGGTAAGGTTAGGTCAGGTTAGGTTAGGTTAGGTTAGGTTAGGTTAGGTTAGGTTAGGTTAGGTTAGGTTAGGTTAGTTTAGGCTAGGTTAGGTTAGGTTAGGTTAGGATAGGTTAGGTTAGGTGTTAGATGTTAGATTAGATTAGATGTTAAGTTAGATGTTAGAATAGATTAGATGTTAGGTTAGGTTAGGTTAGGTTAGTTTAGGATTAGATGTTACGTTTGATGTTAGATGTTAGATTAGATTAGATGTTAGGTTAGGTTAGGTTAGGTTAGGTTGGGTTAAGTTAGGTTAGGTTAGGTTAGGTGAGGTGGGGTTAGGTTAGGTTAGGTTAGGTTAGGTTATGTTAGATTATAATAAATGGGAAGTTAGATGTTCGATGTTAGACTAGATTAGACATTAGGTTAGGTTAGGTTAGGTTAGGTTGTTATGTTAGGTTAGCTTAGGTTAGGCTAGGTTAGATGTTAGATGTTAGATTATAATAAATGGGAAGTTCGATGTTCGATGTTAGACTAGATTAGACGTTAGGTTAGGTTAGGTTAGGTTAGGTTGTTAGGTTAGGTTAGGTTAGGTTAGGATGAGATGTTAGGCTAGATGTTAGATGTTAGATTAGATTAGATGTTAGGTTAGGTTAGGTTAGGTGAGGTGAGGTGAGGTTAGGTTAGGTTAGGTTAGGTTAGATGTTACATTATATTAAATGGGAAGTTAGATGTTCGATGTTAGACTAGATTACACGTTAGGTTAGGTTAGGTTAGGTTGTTAGGTTAGGTTAGGTTAGGTTAGGTTAGGTTAGGGTAGGTTAGGTAAGCTTAGGTTAGTTTAGGTTAGGTTAGGTTAGGTTAGGTTAGGTTAGGTTAGGTTAGGTGTTAGATGTTAGATTAGATTAGATGTTAAGTTAGATGTTAGATGTTAGATTAGATTAGATGTTAGGTTAGGTTAGGTTAGTTTAGGATTAGATGTTACGTTAGATGTTAGATGTTAGATTAGATTAGATGTTAGGTTAGGTTAGGTTGGGTTAAGTTAGGTTAGGTTAGGTGAGGTGAGGTGAGGTTAGGTTAGGTTAGGTTAGGTTAGGTTATGTTAGGTTAGGTTAGGTTAGATGTTAGATGTTAGATTATATTAAATGGGAAGTTAGATGTTCGATGTTAGACTAGATGAGACGTTAGGTTAGGTTAGGTTAGGTTAGGTTGTTAGGTTAGGTTAGGTTAGGTTAGGTTAGGTTAGGCTTGGTTAGGTTAGGTTAGGTTAGGTTAGGTTAGGTTAGGTGTTAGATGTTAGATTAGATTAGATGTTAAGTTAGATGTTAGATGTTAGATTAGATTAGATGTTAGGTTAGGTTAGGTTAGGTTAGGTTGGGTTAAGTTAGGTTAGGTTAGGGGAGGTGAGGTTAGGTTAGGTTAGGTTAGGTGAGGTGAGGTTAGGTTAGGTTAGATTGGGTTATGTTAGGTTAGGTTAGGTTAGGTTAGGTTAGATGTTCGATGTTAGATTATATTAAATGGGAAGTTAGATGTTCGATGTTAGACCAGATTAGACGTTAGGTTAGGTTAGGTTAGGTTAGGTTGTTAGGTTAGGTTAGGTTAGGTTACGTTACGTTAGGGTAGGTTAGGCTAGGTTAGGTTAGGTTAGGTTAGATGTTAGATGTTAGATTATAATAAATGGGAAGTTAGATGTTCGATGTTAGACTAGATTAGACGTTAGGTTAGGTTAGGTTAGGTTAGGTTAGGTTAGGTTGGGTTAGGTTAGGTTAGGTGAGGTTAGGTTAGGTTAGGTTAGGTTATGTTAGGTTAGGTTAGGTTAGGTTAGGTTAAGTTAGATGTTAGATGTTAGATTATATTAAATGGGAAGTTAGTTGTTCGATGTTAGACTAGATTAGACGTTAGGTTAGGTTAGGTTAGGTTGTTAGGTTAGGTTAGGTTAGGTTAGGTTAGGTTAAGTTAGGTCAGGTTAGGTTAGGATGAGATGTTAGGTTAGATCTTAGATGTTAGATTAGATTAGATGTTAGGTTAGGTTAGGTTAGGTGAGGTGAGGTTAGGTTAGGTTAGGTTAGGGTATGTTAGGTTTGGTTAGGTTAGGTTAGGTTAGATGTTAGATGTTAGATTATATTAGATGGGAAGTTAGATGTTCGATGTTAGACTAGATTAGACGTTAGGTTAGGTTAGGTTAGGTAAGGTTAGGTCAGGTTAGGTTAGGTTAGGTTAGGTTAGGTTAGGTTAGGTTAGGTTAGGTTAGTTTAGGCTAGGTTAGGTTAGGTTAGGTTAGGTTAGGTTAGGTTAGGTTAGGTGTTAGATGTTAGATTAGATTAGATGTTAAGTTAGATGTTAGAATAGATTAGATGTTAGGTTAGGTTAGGTTAGGTTAGTTTAGGATTAGATGTTACGTTAGATGTTAGATGTTAGATTAGATTAGATGTTAGGTTAGGTTAGGTTAGGTTGGGTTAAGTTAGGTTAGGTTAGGTTAGGTGAGGTGGGGTTAGGTTAGGTTAGGTTAGGTTATGTTAGGTTAGGTTAGGTTAGGTTAGATGTTAGATGTTAGATTATAATAAATGGGAAGTTAGATGTTCGATGTTAGACTAAATTAGACGTTAGGTTAGGTTAGGTTAGGTTAGGTTGTTAGGTTAGGTTAGCTTAGGTTAGGTTAGGTTAGGTGTTAGATGTTAGATTAGATTAGATTTTAAGTTAGATGTTAGATGTTAGAATAGATTAGATGTTAGGTTAGGTTAGGTTAGGTTAGGTTAGTTTAGGATTAGATGTTACGTTAGATGTTAGATTAGATTAGATGTTAGGTTAGGTTAGGTTAGGTTGGGTTAAGTTAGGTTAGGTTAGGTGAGGTGAGGTTAGGTTAGGTTAGGTTAGGTTAGGTTAGGATGAGATGTTAGGCTAGATGTTAGATGTTAGATTAGATTAGATGTTAGGTTAGGTTAGGTTAGGTGAGGTGAGGTTAGGTTAGGTTAGGTTAGGTTAGGTTAGATGTTAGATTATATTAAATGGGAAGTTAGATGTTCGATGTTAGACTAGATTAGACGTTAGGTTAGGTTAGGTTAGGTTGTTAGGTTAGGTTAGGTTAGGTTAGGTTAGGGTAGGTTAGGTAAGCTTAGGTTAGTTTAGGTTAGGTTAGGTTAGGTTAGGTTAAGTTAGGTTAGGTTAGGTTAGGTGTTAGATGTTACATTAGATTAGATGTTAAGTTAGATGTTAGATGTTAGATTAGATTAGATGTTAGGTTAGGTTAGGTTAGTTTAGGATTAGATGTTACGTTAGATGTTAGATGTTAGATTAGATTAGATGTTAGGTTAGGTTAGGTTAGGTTAGGTTGGGTTAAGTTAGGTTAGGTTAGGTTAGGTGAGGTGAGGTTAGGTTAGGTTAGGTTAGGTTAGGTTAGGTTAGGTTAGGTGTTAGATGTTAGATTAGATTAGATGTTAAGTTAGATGTTAGAATAGATTAGATGTTAGGTTAGGTTAGGTTAGGTTAGTTTAGGAATAGATGTTACGTTAGATGTTAGATTAGATTAGATGTTAGGTTAGGTTAGGTTAGGTTGGGTTAAGTTAGGTTAGGTTAGGTTAGGTGAGGTGGGGTTAGGTTAGGTTAGGTTAGGTTATGTTAGGTTAGGTTAGGTTAGGTTAGATGTTAGATGTTAGATTATAATAAATGGGAAGTTAGATGTTCGATGTTAGACTAGATTAGACGTTAGGTTAGGTTAGGTTAGGTTAGGTTGTTAGGTTAGGTTAGCTTAGGTTAGGTTAGGTTAGGTGTTAGATGTTAGATTAGATTAGATGTTAAGTTAGATGTTAGAATAGATTAGATGTTAGGTTAGGTTAGGTTAGGTTAGGTTAGTTTAGGATTAGATGTTACGTTAGATGTTAGATTAGATTAGATGTTAGGTTAGATTAGGTTAGGTTGGGTTAAGTTAGGTTAGGTTAGGTGAGGTGAGGTTAGGTTAGGTTAGGTTAGGTTAGGTTATATTAGGTTAGGTTAGGTTAGCTTAGGTTAGGTTAGATGTTAGATGTTAGATTATAATAAATGGGAAGTTCGGTGTTCGATGTTAGACTAGATTAGACGTTAGGTTAGGTTAGGTTAGGTTAGGTTGTTAGGTTAGGTTAGGTTAGGTTAGGATGAGATGTTAGGCTAGATGTTAGATGTTAGATTAGATTAGATGTTAGGTTAGGTTAGGTTAGGTGAGGTGAGGTGAGGTTAGGTTAGGTGAGGTTAGGTTAGGTTAGATGTTAGATTATATTAAATGGGAAGTTAGATGTTCTATGTTAGATTAGATTAGACGTTAGGTTAGGTTAGGTTAGGTTGTTAGGTTAGGTTAGGTTAGGGTAGGTTAGGTAAGCTTAGGTTAGTTTAGGTTAGGTTAGGTTAGGTTAGGTTAGGTTAGGTGTTAGATGTTACATTAGATTAGATGTTAAGTTAGATGTTAGATGTTAGATTAGATTAGATGTTAGGTTAGGTTAGGTTAGTTTAGGATTAGATGTTACGTTAGATGTTAGATGTTAGATTAGATTAGATGTTAGGTTAGGTTAGGTTAGGTTAGGTTGGGTTAAGTTAGGTTAGGTTAGGTTAGGTGAGGTGAGGTTAGGTTAGGTTAGGTTAGGTTAGGTTATGTTAGGTTAGGTTAGGTTAGGTTAGATGTTAGATGTTAGATTATATTAAATGGGAAGTTAGATGTTCGATGTTAGACTAGATTAGACGTTAGGTTAGGTTAGGTTAGGTTAGGTTGTTAGGTTAGGTTAGGTTAGGTTAGGTTAGGTTAGGTTAGGTTAGGCTTGGTTAGGTTAGGTTAGGTTAGGTTAGGTTAGGTTAGGTTAGGTTAGGTGTTAGATGTTAGATTAGATTAGATGTTAAGTTAGATGTTAGATATTAGAATAGATTAGATGTTAGGTTAGGTTAGGTTAGGTTAGGTTGGGTTAAGTTAGGTTAGGTTAGGGGAGGTGAGGTTAGGTTAGGTTAGGTTAGGTGAGGTGAGGTTAGGTTAGGTTAGGTTAGGTTATGTTAGGTTAGGTTAGGTTAGGTTAGGTTAGATGTTAGATTTTAGATTATATTAAATGGGAAGTTAGATGTTCGATGTTAGACTAGATTAGACGTTAGGTTAGGTTAGGTTAGGTTAGGTTGTTAGGTTAGGTTAGGTTAGGTTAGTTTAGGTTAGGTTAGGATGAGATGTTAGGTTAGATGTTAGATGTTTGATTAGATTAGATGTTAGGTTAGGTTAGGTGAGGTGAGGTTAGGTTAGGTTAGGTTAGGGTATGTTAGGTTAGGTTAGGTTAGGTTAGGTTAGATGTTAGATGTTAGATTATATTAGATGGGAAGTTAGATGTTCGATGTTAGACTAGATTAGACGTTAGGTTAGGTTAGGTTAGGTTAGGTTAGGTTATGTTAGGTTAGGTTAGGTTAGCTTAGGTTAGTTTAGGTTAGGTTAGGTTAGGTTAGGTTAGGTTAGGTTAGGTTAGGTTAGGTTATGTTAAGTTAGGTTAGGTTAGGTTAGGTTAGGTTAGGTTAGGTTAGGTTAGGTTAGGTTAGGTAAGGTTAGGTTAGGTTAGGTTAGGTGTTAGATGTTAGATTAGATTAGATGTTAATTTAGATGTTAGATGTTAGATTAGATTAGATGTTAGGTTAGGTTAGTTTAGGATTAGATGTTACGTTAGATGTTAGATGTTAGGTTAGATTAGATGTTAGGTTAGGTTAGGTTAGGTTAGGTTGGGTTAAGTTAGGTTAGGTTAGGTTAGGTGAGGTGAGGTTAGGTTAGGTTAGGTTATGTTAGGTTAGGTTAGGTTAGGTTAGATGTTAGATGTTAGATTATATTAGATGGGAAGTTAGATGTTCGATGTTAGACTAGATTAGAGGTTAGGTTAGGTTAGGTTAGGTTGTTAGGTTAGGTTAGGTTAGGTTAGGTTAGGTTAGGATTAGATGTTAGGTTAGATGTTAGATGTTAGATTAGATTAGATGTTAGGTTAGGTTAGGTTAGGTTAGGTTAGGTGAGGTGAGGTTAGGTTAGGTTAGGTTAGGTTAGGTTATGTTAGGTTAGGTTAGGTTAGGTTAGATGTTAGATGTTAGATTATATTAGATGGGAAGTTAGATGTTCGATGTTAGACTAGATTAGACGTTAGGTTAGGTTAGGTTAGGTTTGGTTAGGTTAGGTTAGGTTAGGTTAGGTTAGGATAGGTTAGGTTAGGTTAGGTTAGGTTAGGTTAGGTTAGGTTAGGTTAGGTTAGGTTAGGCTAGGTTAGGTTAGGTTAGGTTAGGTTAGGTTAGGTTAGGTGTTAGATGTTAGATTAGATTAGATGTTAAGTTAGATGTTAGATGTTAGATTAGATTAGATGTTAGGTTAGGTTAGGTTAGGTTAGTTTAGGATTAGATGTTATGTTAGATGTTAGATGTTAGATTAGAATAGATGTTAGGTTAGGTTAGGTTAGGTTAGGTTGGGTTAGGTTAGGTTAGGTTAGGTGAGGTGAGGTTAGGTTAGGTTAGGTTAGGTTATGTTAGGTTAGGTTAGGTTAGGTTAGGTTAGGTTAGATGTTAGATTATATTAAATGGGAAGTTAGATGTTCGATGTTAGACTAGATTAGACGTTAGGTTAGGTTAGGTTAGGTTAGGTTGTTAGGTTAGGTTAGCTTAGGTTAGGTTAGGTTAGGTGTTAGATGTTAGATTAGATTAGATGTTAAGTTAGATGTTAGATGTTAGAATAGATTAGATGTTAGGTTAGGTTAGGTTAGGTTAGGTTAGTTTAGGATTAGATGTTACGTTAGATGTTAGATTAGATTAGATGTTAGGTTAGGTTAGGTTAGGTTGGGTTAAGTTAGGTTAGGTTAGGTGAGGTGAGGTTAGGTTAGGTTAGGTTAGGTTATATTAGGTTAGGTTAGGTTAGCTTAGGTTAGGTTAGATGTTAGATTATAATAAATGGGAAGTTCGATGTTCGATGTTAGACTAGATTAGACGTTAGGTTAGGTTAGGTTAGGTTAGGTTGTTAGGTTAGGATGAGATGTTAGGCTAGATGTTAGATGTTAGATTAGATTAGATGTTAGGTTAGGTTAGGTTAGGTGAGGTGAGGTGAGGTTAGGTTAGGTTAGGTTAGGTTAGGTTAGATGTTAGATTATATTAAATGGGAAGTTAGATGTTCGATGTTAGACTAGATTAGACGTTAGGTTAGGTTAGGTTAGGTTGTTAGGTTAGGTTAGGTTAGGTTAGGTTAGGGTAGGTTAGGTAAGCTTAGGTTAGTTTAGGTTAGGTTAGGTTAGGTTAGGTTAGGTTGGGTTAGGTTAGGTTAGGTTAGGTTAGGTTAGGTTAGGTTAGGTTAGGTATTAGATGTTACATTAGATTAGATGTTAAGTTAGATGTTAGATGTTAGATTAGATTAGATGTTAGGTTAGGTTAGGTTAGTTTAGGATTAGATGTTACGTTAGATGTTAGATGTTAGATTAGATTAGATGTTAGGTTAGGTTAGGTTAGGTTAGGTTGGGTTAAGTTAGGTTAGGTTAGGTTAGGTGAGGTGAGGTTAGGTTAGGTTAGGTTAGGTTAGGTTATGTTAGGTTAGGTTAGGTTAGGTTAGATGTTAGATGTTAGATTATATTAAATGGGAAGTTAGATGTTCGATGTTAGACTAGATTAGACGTTAGGTTAGGTTAGGTTAGGTTAGGTTGTTAGGTTAGGTTAGGTTAGGTTAGGTTAGGTTAGGTTAGGTTAGGTTAGGTTAGGCTTGGTTAGGTTAGGTTAGGTTAGGTTAGGTTAGGTTAGGTTAGGTTAGGTTAGGTGTTAGATGTTAGATTAGATTAGATGTTAAGTTAGATGTTAGATATTAGAATAGATTAGATGTTAGGTTAGGTTAGGTTAGTTTAGGATTAGATGTTACGTTAGATGTTAGATGTTAGATTAGATTAGATGTTAGGTTAGGTTAGGTTAGGTTAGGTTGGGTTAAGTTAGGTTAGGTTAGGGGAGGTGAGGTTAGGTTAGGTTAGGTTAGGTTAGGTTAGGTGAGGTGAGGTTAGGTTAGGTTAGGTTAGGTTATGTTAGGTTAGGTTAGGTTAGGTTAGGTTAGATGTTAGATTTTAGATTATATTAAATGGGAAGTTAGATGTTCGATGTTAGACTAGATTAGACGTTAGGTTAGGTTAGGTTAGGTTAGGTTGTTAGGTTAGGTTAGGTTAGGTTAGGTTAGGTTACGTTACGTTAGGGTAGGTTAGGCTAGGTTAGGTTAGGTTAGGTTAGATGTTAGATGTTAGATTATAATAAATGGGAAGTTAGATGTTCGATGTTAGACTAGATTAGACGTTAGGTTAGGTTAGGTTAGGTTAGGTTGTTAGGTTAGGTTAGGTTAGGTTAGGTTAGGTTAGGTTAGGATGAGATGTTAGGTTAGATGTTAGATGTTAGATTAGATTAGATGTTAGGTTAGGTTAGGTGAGGTGAGGTTAGGTTAGGTTAGGTTAGGGTATGTTAGGTTAGGTTAGGTTAGGTTAGATGTTAGATGTTAGATTATATTAGATGGGAAGTTAGATGTTCGATGTTAGACTAGATTAGACGTTAGGTTAGGTTAGGTTAGGTTAGGTTAGGTTATGTTAGGTTAGGTTAGGTTAGCTTAGGTTAGTTTAGGTTAGGTTAGGTTAGGTTAGGTTAGGTTAGGTTAGGTTAGGTTAGGTTATGTTAAGTTAGGTTAGGTTAGGTTAGGTTAGGTTAGGTTAGGTTAGGTTAGGTTAGGTAAGGTTAGGTTAGGTTAGGTTAGGTGTTAGATGTTAGATTAGATTAGATGTTAAGTTAGATGTTAGATGTTAGATTAGATTAGATGTTAGGTTAGGTTAGTTTAGGATTAGATGTTACGTTAGATGTTAGATGTTAGGTTAGATTAGATGTTAGGTTAGGTTAGGTTAGGTTAGGTTGGGTTAAGTTAGGTTAGGTTAGGTTAGGTGAGGTGAGGTTAGGTTAGGTTAGGTGATGTTAGGTTAGGTTAGGTTAGGTTAGGTTAGATGTTAGATGTTAGATTATATTAGATGGGAAGTTAGATGTTCGATGTTAGACTAGATTAGAGGTTAGGTTAGGTTAGGTTAGGTTGTTAGGTTAGGTTAGGTTAGGTTAGGATTAGATGTTAGGTTAGATGTTAGATGTTAGATTAGATTAGATGTTAGGTTAGGTTAGGTTAGGTTAGGTTAGGTGAGGTGAGGTTAGGTTAGGTTAGGTTAGGTTATGTTAGGTTAGGTTAGGTTAGGTTAGATGTTAGATGTTAGATTATATTAGATGGAAAGTTAGATGTTCGATGTTAGACTAGATTAGACGTTAGGTTAGGTTAGGTTAGGTTTGGTTAGGTTAGGTTAGGTTAGGTTAGGTTAGGTTAGGTTAGGTTAGGTTAGGATAGGTTAGGTTAGGTTAGGTTAGGTTAGGTTAGGTTAGGTTAGGTTAGGTTAGGCTAGGTTAGGTTAGGTTAGGTTAGGTTAGGTTAGGTTAGGTGTTAGATGTTAGATTAGATTAGATGTTAAGTTAGATGTTAGATGTTAGATTAGATTAGATGTTAGGTTAGGTTAGGTTAGGTTAGTTTAGGATTAGATGTTACGTTAGATGTTAGATGTTAGATTAGAATAGATGTTAGGTTAGGTTAGGTTAGGTTAGGTTGGGTTAGGTTAGGTTAGGTTAGGTTAGGTGAGGTGAGGTTAGGTTAGGTTATGTTAGGTTAGGTTAGGTTAGGTTAGGTTAGGTTAGATGTTAGATTATATTAAATGGGAAGTTAGATGTTCGATGTTAGACTAGATTAGACGTTAGGTTAGGTTAGGTTAGGTTGTTAGGTTAGGTTAGCTTAGGTTGGGTTAGGTTAGGTGTTAGATGTTAGATTAGATTAGATGTTAAGTTAGATGTTAGATGTTAGAATAGATTAGATGTTAGGTTAGGTTAGGTTAGGTTAGGTTAGTTTAGGATTAGATGTTACGTTAGATGTTAGATTAGATTAGATGTTAGGTTAGGTTAGGTTAGGTTGGGTTAAGTTAGGTTAGGTTAGGTGAGGTGAGGTTAGGTTAGGTTAGGTTAGGTTAGGTTAGGTTATATTAGGTTAGGTTAGGTTAGCTTAGGTTAGGTTAGATGTTAGATGTTAGATTATAATAAATGGGAAGTTCGATGTTCGATGTTAGACTAGATTAGACGTTAGGTTAGGTTAGGTTAGGTTAGGTTGTTAGGTTAGGTTAGGTTAGGATGAGGTGTTAGGCTAGATGTTAGATGTTAGATTAGATTAGATGTTAGGTTAGGTTAGGTTAGGTGAGGTGAGGTGAGGTTAGGTTAGGTTAGGTTAGGTTAGGTTAGATGTTAGATTATATTAAATGGGAAGTTAGATGTTCGATGATAGACTAGATTAGACGTTAGGTTAGGTTAGGTTAGGTTGTTAGGTTAGGTTAGGTTAGGTTAGGTTAGGTTAGGTTCGGGTAGGTTAGGTAAGCTTAGGTTAGTTTAGGTTAGGTTAGGTTAGGTTAGGTTAGGTTAGGTTAGGTTAGGTTAGGTTAGGTTAGGTTAGGTGTTAGATGTTACATTAGATTAGATGTTAAGCTAGATGTTAGATGTTAGATTAGATTAGATGTTAGGTTAGGTTAGGTTAGTTTAGGATTAGATGTTACGTTAGATGTTAGATGTTAGATTAGATTAGATGTTAGGTTAGGTTAGGTTAGGTTAGGTTAGGTTGGGTTAAGTTAGGTTAGGTTAGGTGAGGTGAGGTTAGGTTAGGTTAGGTTGGGTTAGATTATGTTAGGTTAGGTTAGGTTAGGTTAGATGTTAGATGTTAGATTATATTAAATGGGAAGTTAGATGTTCGATGTTAGACTAGATTAGACGTTAGGTTAGGTTAGGTTAGGTTAGGTTGTTAGGTTAGGTTAGGTTAGGTTAGGCTTGGTTAGGTTAGGTTAGGTTAGGTTAGGTTAGGTTAGGTTAGGTTAGGTTAGGTGTTAGATGTTAGATTAGATTAGATGTTAAGTTAGATGTTAGATATTAGAATAGATTAGATGTTAGGTTAGGTTAGGTTAGTTTAGGATGAGATGTTACGTTAGATGTTAGATGTTAGATTAGATTAGATGTTAGGTTAGGTTAGGTTAGGTTACGTTGGGTTAAGTTAGGTTAGGTTAGGGGAGGTGAGGTTAGGTTAGGTTAGGTTAGGTTAGGTTAGGTTAGGTGAGGTGAGGTTAGGTTAGGTTAGGTTAGGTTATGTTAGGTTAGGTTAGGTTAGATGTTAGATTTTAGATTATATTAAATGGGAAGTTAGATGTTCGATGTTAGACTAGATTAGACGTTAGGTTAGGTTAGGTTAGGTTAGGTTGTTAGGTTAGGTTAGGTTAGGTTAGGTTACGTTACGTTAGGGTAGGTTAGGCTAGGTTAGGTTAGGTTAGGTTAGATGTTAGATGTTAGATTATAATAAATGGGAAGTTAGATGTTCGATGTTAGACTAGATTAGACGTTAGGTTAGGTTAGGTTAGGTTAGGTTAGGTTGTTAGGTTAGGTTAGGTTAGGTTAGGTTAGGATGAGATGTTAGGTTAGATGTTAGATGTTAGATTAGATTAGATGTTAGGTTAGGTTAGGTGAGGTGAGGTTAGGTTAGGTTAGGGTATGTTAGGTTAGGTTAGGTTAGGTTAGGTTAGATGTTAGATGTTAGATTATATTAGATGGGAAGTTAGATGTTCGATGTTAGACTAGATTAGACGTTAGGTTAGGTTAGGTTAGGTTAGGTTAGGTTAGGTTATGTTAGGTTAGGTTAGGTTAGCTTAGGTTAGTTTAGGTTAGGTTAGGTTAGGTTAGGTTAGGTTATGTTAAGTTAGGTTAGGTTAGGTAAGGTTAGGTTAGGTTAGGTTAGGTGTTAGATGTTAGATTAGATTAGATGTTAAGTTATATGTTAGATGTGAGATTAGATTAGATGTTAGGTTAGGTTAGTTTAGGATTAGATGTTACGTTAGATGTTAGATGTTAGGTTAGATTAGATGTTAGGTTAGGTTAGGTTAGGTTAGGTTGGGTTAAGTTAGGTTAGGTTAGGTTAGGTGAGGTGAGGTTAGGTTAGGTTAGGTTATGTTAGGTTAGGTTAGGTTAGGTTAGGTTAGATGTTAGATGTTAGATTATATTAGATGGGAAGTTAGATGTTCGATGTTAGACTAGATTAGAGGTTAGGTTAGGTTAGGTTAGGTTGTTAGGTTAGGTTAGGTTAGGTTAGGTTAGGTTAGGTTAGGTTAGGATTAGATGTTAGGTTAGATGTTAGATGTTAGATTAGATTAGATGTTAGGTTAGGTTAGGTTAGGTTAGGTGAGGTGAGGTTAGGTTAGGTTATGTTAGGTTATGTTAGGTTAGGTTAGGTTAGGTTATATGTTAGATGTTAGATTATATTAGATGGGAAGTTAGATGTTCGATGTTAGACTAGATTAGACGTTAGGTTAGGTTAGGTTAGGTTTGGTTAGGTTAGGTTAGGTTAGGTTAGGTTAGGTTAGGTTAGGTTAGGATAGGTTAGGTTAGGTTAGGTTAGGTTAGGTTAGGTTAGGTTAGGTTAGGTTAGGCTAGGTTAGGTTAGGTTAGGTTAGGTTAGGTGTTAGATGTTAGATTAGATTAGATGTTAAGTTAGATGTTAGATGTTAGATTAGATTAGATGTTAGGTTAGGTTAGGTTAGGTTAGTTTAGGATTAGATGTTACGTTAGATGTTAGATGTTAGATTAGAATAGATGTTAGGTTAGGTTAGGTTAGGTTAGGTTGGGTTAGGTTAGGTTAGGTTAGGTTAGGTGAGGTGAGGTTAGGTTAGGTTAGGTTAGGTTATGTTAGGTTAGGTTAGGTTAGGTTAGGTTAGGTTAGATGTTAGATTATATTAAATGGGAAGTTAGATGTTCGATGTTAGACTAGATTAGACGTTAGGTTAGGTTAGGTTAGGTTAGGTTGTTAGGTTAGGTTAGGTTAGGTTAGGCTAGGTTAGGTTAGGTTAGGTTAGGCTAGGTTAGGTTAGGTTAGGTTAGGTGAGGTTAGGTTAGGTGTTAGATGTTAGATTAGATTAGATGTTAAGTTAGATGTTAGATGTTAGATTAGATTAGATGTTAGGTTAGGTTAGGTTAGGATTATATGTTAGGTTAGATGTTAGATGTTAGATTAGATTAGATGTTAGGTTAGGTTAGGTTAGGTGAGGTGAGGTGAGGTTAGGTTAGGTTAGGTTAGGTTAGGTTAGGTTATGTTATGTTAGGTTAGGTTAGGTTAGGTTAGATGTTAGATGTTAGATTATATTAGATGGGAAGTTAGATGTTCGATGTTAGACTAGATTAGACGTTAGGTTAGGTTAGGTTGTTAGGTTAGGTGAGGTTAGGTTAGGTTAGGTTAGGTTTGGTTTGGTTAGGTTAGGTTAGGTTAGGTTAGGTTAGGTTAGGTTAGGTTAGGTTAGGTTAGGGTAGGTTAGGTTAGGTTAGGTTAGGTTAGGTTAGGTTAGGTTAGGTTAGGTTAGGCTAGGTTAGGTTAGGTTAGGTTAGGTTAGGTTAGGTTAGGTGTTAGATGTTAGATTAGATTAGATGTTAAGTTAGATGTTAGATGTTAGATTAGATTAGATGTTAGGTTAGGTTAGGTTAGGTTAGGTTAGTTTAGGATTAGATGTTACGTTAGATGTTAGATGTTAGATTAGATTAGATGTTAGGTTAGGTTAGGTTAGGTTGGGTTAGGTTAGGTTAGGTTAGGTTAGGTGAGGTGAGGTTAGGTTAGGTTAGGTTAGGTTAGGTTATGTAAGGTTAGGTTAGGTTAGGTTAGGTTAGGTTAGATGTTAGATGTTAGACTAGATTAGACGTTAGGTTAGGTTAGGTTAGGTTAGGTTGTTAGGTTAGGTAAGGTTAGGTTAGGTTAGGTTAGGATAGGTTAGGTTAGGTTAGGTTAGGTGTTAGATGCTAGATTAGATTAGATGTTAAGTTAGATGTTAGATGTTAGATTAGATTAGATGTTAGGTTAGGTTAGGTTAGTTTAGGATTAGATGTTACATTAGATGTTAGATGTTAGATTAGATTAGATGTTAGGTTAGGTTAGGTTAGGTTAGGTTGGGTTAAGTTAGGTTAGGTTAGGTGAGGTGAGGTGAGGTGAGGTTAGGTTAGGTTAGGTTATGTTAGGTTAGGTTAGGTTAGGTTAGGTTAGGTTAGGTTAGGATTAGATGTTAGGTTAGATGTTAGATGTTAGATTAGATTAGATGTTAGGTTAGGTTAGGTGAGGTGAGGTTAGGTTAGGTTAGGTTAGGGTATGTTAGGTTAGGTTAGGTTAGGTTAGGTTAGGTTAGATGTTAGATGTTAGATTATATTAGATGGGAAGTTAGATGTTCGATGTTAGACTAGATTAGACGTTAGGTTAGGTTAGGTTAGGTTAGGTTAGGTTAGGTTAGGTTATGTTAGGTTAGGTTAGGTTAGCTTAGGTTAGTTTAGGTTAGGTTAGGTTAGGTTAGGTTAGGTTAGGTTAGGTTAGGTTATGTTAAGTTAGGTTAGGTTAGGTTAGGTTAGGTTAGGTTAGGTTAGGTTAGGTTAGGTTAGGTTAGGTAAGGTTAGGTTAGGTTAGGTTAGGTGTTAGATGTTAGATTAGATTAGATGTTAAGTTAGATGTTAGATGTTAGATTAGATTAGATGTTAGGTTAGGTTAGTTTAGGATTAGATGTTACGTTAGATGTTAGATGTTAGGTTAGATTAGATGTTAGGTTAGGTTAGGTTAGGTTAGGTTGGGTTAAGTTAGGTTAGGTTAGGTTAGGTGAGGTGAGGTTAGGTTAGGTTAGGTTATGTTAGGTTAGGTTAGGTTAGGTTAGATGTTAGATGTTAGATTATATTAGATGGGAAGTTAGATGTTCGATGTTAGACTAGATTAGAGGTTAGGTTAGGTTAGGTTAGGTTGTTAGGTTAGGTTAGGTTAGGTTAGGATTAGATGTTAGGTTAGATGTTAGATGTTAGATTAGATTAGATGTTAGGTTAGGTTAGGTTAGGTTAGGTTAGGTGAGGTGAGGTTAGGTTAGGTTAGGTTAGGTTATGTTAGGTTAGGTTAGGTTAGGTTAGATGTTAGATGTTAGATTATATTAGATGGGAAGTTAGATGTTCGATGTTAGACTAGATTAGACGTTAGGTTAGGTTAGGTTAGGTTTGGTTAGGTTAGGTTAGGTTAGGTTAGGTTAGGTTAGGTTAGGATAGGTTAGGTTAGGTTAGGTTAGGTTAGGTTAGGTTAGGTTAGGTTAGGCTAGGTTAGGTTAGGTTAGGTTAGGTTAGGTTAGGTTAGGTGTTAGATGTTAGATTAGATTAGATGTTAAGTTAGATGTTAGATGTTAGATTGGATTAGATGTTAGGTTAGGTTAGGTTAGGTTAGTTTAGGATTAGATGTTACGTTAGATGTTAGATGTTAGATTAGAATAGATGTTATGTTAGGTTAGGTTAGGTTAGGTTGGGTTAGGTTAGGTTAGGTTAGGTTAGGTGAGGTGAGGTTAGGTTAGGTTATGTTAGGTTAGGTTAGGTTAGGTTAGGTTAGGTTAGATGTTAGATTATATTAAATGGGAAGTTAGATGTTCGATGTTAGACTAGATTAGACGTTAGGTTAGGTTAGGTTAGGTTGTTAGGTTAGGTTAGCTTAGGTTAGGTTAGGTTAGGTTAGGTTAGGTTAGGCTAGGTTAGGTTAGGTTAGGTTAGGTTAGGTTAGGTGTTAGATGTTAGATTAGATTAGATGTTAAGTTAGATGTTAGATGTTAGATTAGATTAGATGTTAGGTTAGGTTAGGTTAGGTTAGGTTAGTTTAGGATTAGATGTTACGTTAGATGTTAGATGTTAGATTAGATTAGATGTTAGGTTAGGTTAGGTTAGGTTGGGTTAGGTTAGGTTAGGTTAGGTTAGGTGAGGTGAGGTTAGGTTAGGTTAGGTTAGGTTAGGTTATGTAAGGTTAGGTTAGGTTAGGTTAGGTTAGGTTAGATGTTAGATGTTAGACTAGATTAGACGTTAGGTTAGGTTAGGTTAGGTTAGGTTGTTAGGTTAGGTAAGGTTAGGTTAGGTTAGGTTAGGTTAGGATAGGTTAGGTTAGGTTAGGTGTTAGATGCTAGATTAGATTAGATGTTAAGTTAGATGTTAGATGTTAGATTAGATTAGATGTTAGGTTAGGTTAGGTTAGTTTAGGATTAGATGTTACATTAGATGTTAGATGTTAGATTAGATTAGATGTTAGGTTAGGTTAGGTTAGGTTAGGTTGGGTTAAGTTAGGTTAGGTTAGGTGAGGTGAGGTGAGGTTAGGTTAGGTTAGGTTAGGTTAGGTTAGGATTAGATGTTAGGTTAGATGTTAGATGTTAGATTAGATTAGATGTTAGGTTAGGTTAGGTGAGGTGAGGTTAGGTTAGGTTAGGTTAGGGTATGTTAGGTTAGGTTAGGTTAGGTTAGGTTAGGTTAGATGTTAGATGTTAGATTATATTAGATGGGAAGTTAGATGTTCGATGTTACACTAGATTAGACGTTAGGTTAGGTTAGGTTAGGTTAGGTTAGGTTAGGTTAGGTTATGTTAGGTTAGGTTAGGTTAGCTTAGGTTAGTTTAGGTTAGGTTAGGTTAGGTTAGGTTAGGTTAGGTTAGGTTAGGTTATGTTAAGTTAGGTTAGGTTAGGTTAGGTTAGGTTAGGTTAGGTTAGGTTAGGTTAGGTAAGGTTAGGTTAGGTTAGGTTAGGTGTTAGATGTTAGATTCGATTAGATGTTAAGTTAGATGTTAGATGTTAGATTAGATTAGATGTTAGGTTAGGTTAGTTTAGGATTAGATGTTACGTTAGATGTTAGATGTTAGGTTAGATTAGATGTTAGGTTAGGTTAGGTTAGGTTAGGTTGGGTTAAGTTAGGTTAGGTTAGGTTAGGTGAGGTGAGGTTAGGTTAGGTTAGGTTATGTTAGGTTAGGTTAGGTTAGGTTAGGTTAGATGTTAGATGTTAGATTATATTAGATGGGAAGTTAGATGTTCGATGTTAGACTAGATTAGAGGTTAGGTTAGGTTAGGTTAGGTTAGGATTAGATGTTAGGTTAGATGTTAGATGTTAGATTAGATTAGATGTTAGGTTAGGTTAGGTTAGGTTAGGTTAGGTGAGGTGAGGTTAGGTTAGGTTAGGTTAGGTTATGTTAGGTTAGGTTAGGTTAGGTTAGATGTTAGATGTTAGATTATATTAGATGGGAAGTTAGATGTTCGATGTTAGACTAGATTAGACGTTAGGTTAGGTTAGGTTAGGTTTGGTTAGGTTAGGTTAGGTTAGGTTAGGTTAGGTTAGGATAGGTTAGGTTAGGTTAGGTTAGGTTAGGTTAGGTTAGGTTAGGTTAGGCTAGGTTAGGTTAGGTTAGGTTAGGTTAGGTTAGGTTAGGTGTTAGATGTTAGATTAGATTAGATGTTAAGTTAGATGTTAGATGTTAGATTGGATTAGATGTTAGGTTAGGTTAGGTTAGGT
The DNA here is from genome assembly GCF_023375885.2 of Dermacentor andersoni. Classification (NCBI taxonomy): domain Eukaryota; kingdom Metazoa; phylum Arthropoda; class Arachnida; order Ixodida; family Ixodidae; genus Dermacentor; species Dermacentor andersoni. Next base: position 2,971,885 of record NW_027314753.1, read on the forward strand.
TAGTTTAGGATTAGATGTTACGTTAGATGTTAGATGTTAGATTAGAATAGATGTTATGTTAGGTTAGGTTAGGTTAGGTTGGGTTAGGTTAGGTTAGGTTAGGTTAGGTGAGGTGAGGTTAGGTTAGGTTATGTTAGGTTAGGTTAGGTTAGGTTAGGTTAGATGTTAGATTATATTAAATGGGAAGTTAGATGTTCGATGTTAGACTAGATTAGACGTTAGGTTAGTTAAGGTTAGGTTGTTAGGTTAGGTTAGCTTAGGTTAGGTTAGGTTAGGTGTTAGATGTTAGATTAGATTAGATGTTAAGTTAGATGTTAGATGTTAGAATAGATTAGATGTTAGGTTAGGTTAGGTTAGGTTAGTTTAGGATTAGATGTTACGTTAGATGTTAGATTAGATTAGATGTTAGGTTAGGTTAGGTTAGGTTGGGTTAAGTTAGGTTAGGTTAGGTGAGGTGAGGTTAGGTTAGGTTAGGTTAGGTTATATTAGGTTAGGTTAGTTTAGCTTAGGTTAGGTTAGATGTTAGATGTTAGATTATAATAAATGGGAAGTTCGATGTTCGATGTTAGACTAGATTAGACGTTAGGTTAGGTTAGGTTGTTAGGTTAGGTTAGGTTAGGATGAGATGTTAGGCTAGATGTTAGATGTTAGATTAGATTAGATGTTAGGTTAGGTTAGGTTAGGTGAGGTGAGGTGAGGTTAGGTTAGGTTAGGTTAGGTTAGGTTAGATGTTAGATTATATTAAATGGGAAGTTAGATGTTCGATGTTAGACTAGATTAGACGTTAGGTTAGGTTAGGTTGTTAGGTTAGGTTAGGTTAGGTTAGGTTAGGTTAGGTTCGGGTAGGTTAGGTAAGCTTAGGTTAGTTTAGGTTAGGTTAGGTTAGGTTAGGTTAGGTTAGGTTAGGTTAGGTTAGGTTAGGTTAGGTTAGGTTAGGTTAGGTTAGGTGTTAGATGTTACATTAGATTAGATGTTAAGTTAGATGTTAGATGTTAGATTAGATTAGATGTTAGGTTAGGTTAGGTTAGTTTAGGATTAGATGTTACGTTAGATGTTAGATGTTAGATTAGATTAGATGTTAGGTTAGGTTAGGTTAGGTTAGGTTAGGTTGGGTTAAGTTAGGTTAGGTTAGGTGAGGTGAGGTTAGGTTAGGTTAGGTTAGGTTAGATTATGTTAGGTTAGGTTAGGTTAGGTTAGGTTGTTAGGTTAGGTTAGGTTAGGTTAGGTTAGGCTTGGTTAGGTTAGGTTAGGTTAGGTTAGGTTAGGTTAGGTTAGGTGTTAGATGTTAGATTAGATTAGATGTTAAGTTAGATGTTAGATATTAGAATAGATTAGATGTTAGGTTAGGTTAGGTTAGTTTAGGATTAGATGTTACGTTAGATGTTAGATGTTAGATTAGATTAGATGTTAGGTTAGGTTAGGTTAGGTTAGGTTGGGTTAAGTTAGGTTAGGTTAGGGGAGGTGAGGTTAGGTTAGGTTAGGTTAGGTTAGGTTAGGTTAGGTTAGGTGAGGTGAGGTTAGGTTAGGTTAGGTTAGGTTATGTTAGGTTAGGTTAGGTTAGGTTAGGTTAGATGTTAGATTTTAGATTATATTAAATAGGAAGTTAGATGTTCGATGTTAGACTAGATTAGACGTTAGGTTAGGTTAGGTTAGGTTAGGTTGTTAGGTTAGGTTAGGTTAGGTTAGATGTTAGATGTTAGATTATAATAAATGGGAAGTTAGATGTTCGATGTTAGACTAGATTAGACGTTAGGTTAGGTTAGGTTAGGTTGTTAGGTTAGGTTAGGTTAGGTTAGGTTAGGTTAGGGTAGGTTAGGTAAGCTTAGGTTAGTTTAGGTTAGGTTAGGTTAGGTTAGGTTAGGTTGGGTTAGGTTAGGTTAGGTTAGGTTAGGGTAGGTTAGGTTAGGTTAGGTATTAGATGTTACATTAGATTAGATGTTAAGTTAGATGTTAGATGTTAGATTAGATTAGATGTTAGGTTAGGTTAGGTTAGTTTAGGATTAGATGTTACGTTAGATGTTAGATGTTAGATTAGATTAGATGTTAGGTTAGGTTAGATTAGGTTAGGTTGGGTTAAGTTAGGTTAGGTTAGGTTAGGTGAGGTGAGGTTAGGTTAGGTTAGGTTAGGTTAGGTTATGTTAGGTTAGGTTAGGTTAGGTTAGATGTTAGATGTTAGATTATATTAAATGGGAAGTTAGATGTTCGATGTTAGACTGGATTAGACGTTAGGTTAGGTTAGGTTAGGTTAGGTTGTTAGGTTAGGTTAGGTTAGGTTAGGTTAGGTTAGGTTAGGTTAGGCTTGGTTAGGTTAGGTTAGGTTAGGTTAGGTTAGGTTAGGTTAGGTTAGGTGTTAGATGTTAGATTAGATTAGATGTTAAGTTAGATGTTAGATATTAGAATAGATTAGATGTTAGGTTAGGTTAGGTTAGTTTAGGATTAGATGTTACGTTAGATGTTAGATGTTAGATTAGATTAGATGTTAGGTTAGGTTAGGTTAGGTTAGGTTGGGTTAAGTTAGGTTAGGTTAGGGGAGGTGAGGTTAGGTTAGGTTAGGTTAGGTTAGGTTAGGTTAGGTTAGGTGAGGTGAGGTTAGGTTAGGTTAGGTTAGGTTATGTTAGGTTAGGTTAGGTTAGGTTAGGTTAGATGTTAGATTTTAGATTATATTAAATGGGAAGTTAGATGTTCGATGTTAGACTAGATTAGACGTTAGGTTAGGTTAGGTTGTTAGGTTAGGTTAGGTTAGGTTAGGTTAGGTTACGTTACGTTAGGGTAGGTTAGGCTAGGTTAGGTTAGGTTAGGTTAGATGTTAGATGTTAGATTATAATAAATGGGAAGTTAGATGTTCGATGTTAGACTAGATTAGACGTTAGGTTAGGTTAGGTTAGGTTAGGTTGTTAGGTTAGGTTAGGTTAGGTTAGGTTAGGTTAGGTTAGATGTTAGATGTTAGATTATATTAGATGGGAAGTTAGATGTTCGATGTTAGACTAGATTAGACGTTAGGTTAGGTTAGGTTAGGTTAGGTTATGTTAGGTTAGGTTAGGTTAGCTTAGGTTAGTTTAGGTTAGGTTAGGTTAGGTTAGGTTAGGTTAGGTTAGGTTAGGTTAGGTTATGTTAAGTTAGGTTAGGTTAGGTTAGGTTAGGTTAGGTTAGGTTAGGTTAGGTTAGGTAAGGTTAGGTTAGGTTAGGTTAGGTGTTAGATGTTAGATTAGATTAGATGTTAAGTTAGATGTTAGATGTTAGATTAGATTAGATGTTAGGTTAGGTTAGTTTAGGATTAGATGTTACGTTAGATGTTAGATGTTAGGTTAGATTAGATGTTAGGTTAGGTTAGGTTAGGTTAGGTTGGGTTAAGTTAGGTTAGGTTAGGTTAGGTGAGGTGAGGTTAGGTTAGGTTAGGTTATGTTAGGTTAGGTTAGGTTAGGTTAGGTTAGATGTTAGATGTTAGATTATATTAGATGGGAAGTTAGATGTTCGATGTTAGACTAGATTAGAGGTTAGGTTAGGTTAGGTTAGGTTAGGTTAGGTTAGGATTAGATGTTAGGTTAGATGTTAGATGTTAGATTAGATTAGATGTTAGGTTAGGTTAGGTTAGGTTAGGTTAGGTGAGGTGAGGTTAGGTTAGGTTAGGTTAGGTTATGTTAGGTTAGGTTAGGTTAGGTTAGATGTTAGATGTTAGATTATATTAGATGGGAAGTTAGATGTTCGATGTTAGACTAGATTAGACGTTAGGTTAGGTTAGGTTAGGTTTGGTTAGGTTAGGTTAGGTTAGGTTAGGTTAGGTTAGGTTAGGTTAGGTTAGGTTAGGATAGGTTAGGTTAGGTTAGGTTAGGTTAGGTTAGGTTAGGTTAGGTTAGGCTAGGTTAGGTTAGGTTAGGTTAGGTTAGGTTAGGTTAGGTGTTAGATGTTAGATTAGATTAGATGTTAAGTTAGATGTTAGATGTTAGATTAGATTAGATGTTAGGTTAGGTTAGGTTAGGTTAGTTTAGGATTAGATGTTACGTTAGATGTTAGATGTTAGATTAGAATAGATGTTAGGTTAGGTTAGGTTAGGTTAGGTTGGGTTAGGTTAGGTTAGGTTAGGTTAGGTGAGGTGAGGTTAGGTTAGGTTATGTTAGGTTAGGTTAGGTTAGGTTAGGTTAGATGTTAGATTATATTAAATGGGAAGTTAGATGTTCGATGTTAGACTAGATTAGACGTTAGGTTAGGTTAGGTTAGGTTGTTAGGTTAGGTTAGCTTAGGTTAGGTTAGGTTAGGTGTTAGATGTTAGATTAGATTAGATGTTAAGTTAGATGTTAGATGTTAGAATAGATTAGATGTTAGGTTAGGTTAGGTTAGGTTAGGTTAGTTTAGGATTAGATGTTACGTTAGATGTTAGATTAGATTAGATGTTAGGTTAGGTTAGGTTAGGTTGGGTTAAGTTAGGTTAGGTTAGGTGAGGTGAGGTTAGGTTAGGTTAGGTTAGGTTAGGTTAGGTTATATTAGGTTAGGTTAGGTTAGCTTAGGTTAGGTTAGATGTTAGATGTTAGATTATAATAAATGGGAAGTTCGATGTTCGATGTTAGACTAGATTAGACGTTAGGTTAGGTTAGGTTAGGTTAGGTTGTTAGGTTAGGTTAGGTTAGGATGAGGTGTTAGGCTAGATGTTAGATGTTAGATTAGATTAGATGTTAGGTTAGGTTAGGTTAGGTGAGGTGAGGTTAGGTTAGGTTAGGTTAGGTTAGGTTAGATGTTAGATTATATTAAATGGGAAGTTAGATGTTCGATGTTAGACTAGATTAGACGTTAGGTTAGGTTAGGTTAGGTTGTTAGGTTAGGTTAGGTTAGGTTAGGTTAGGTTAGGTTCGGGTAGGTTAGGTAAGCTTAGGTTAGTTTAGGTTAGGTTAGGTTAGGTTAGGTTAGGTTAGGTTAGGTTAGGTTAGGTTAGGTGTTAGATGTTACATTAGATTAGATGTTAAGCTAGATGTTAGATGTTAGATTAGATTAGATGTTAGGTTAGGTTAGGTTAGTTTAGGATTAGATGTTACGTTAGATGTTAGATGTTAGATTAGATTAGATGTTAGGTTAGGTTAGGTTAGGTTAGGTTAGGTTGGGTTAAGTTAGGTTAGGTTAGGTGAGGTGAGGTTAGGTTAGGTTAGGTTGGGTTAGATTATGTTAGGTTAGGTTAGGTTAGGTTAGATGTTAGATGTTAGATTATATTAAATGGGAAGTTAGATGTTCGATGTTAGACTAGATTAGACGTTAGGTTAGGTTAGGTTAGGTTAGGTTGTTAGGTTAGGTTAGGTTAGGTTAGGCTTGGTTAGGTTAGGTTAGGTTAGGTTAGGTTAGGTTAGGTTAGGTTAGGTTAGGTTAGGTGTTAGATGTTAGATTAGATTAGATGTTAAGTTAGATGTTAGATATTAGAATAGATTAGATGTTAGGTTAGGTTAGGTTAGTTTAGGATGAGATGTTACGTTAGATGTTAGATGTTAGATTAGATTAGATGTTAGGTTAGGTTAGGTTAGGTTAGGTTGGGTTAAGTTAGGTTAGGTTAGGGGAGGTGAGGTTAGGTTAGGTTAGGTTAGGTTAGGTTAGGTTAGGTTAGGTGAGGTGAGGTTAGGTTAGGTTAGGTTAGGTTATGTTAGGTTAGGTTAGGTTAGGTTAGGTTAGATGTTAGATTTTAGATTATATTAAATGGGAAGTTAGATGTTCGATGTTAGACTAGATTAGACGTTAGGTTAGGTTAGGTTAGGTTAGGTTGTTAGGTTAGGTTAGGTTAGGTTAGGTTAGGTTACGTAACGTTAGGGTAGGTTAGGCTAGGTTAGGTTAGGTTAGGTTAGATGTTAGATGTTAGATTATAATAAATGGGAAGTTAGATGTTCGATGTTAGACTAGATTAGACGTTAGGTTAGGTTAGGTTAGGTTAGGTTAGGTTGTTAGGTTAGGTTAGGTTAGGTTAGGTTAGGTTAGGATGAGATGTTAGGTTAGATGTTAGATGTTAGATTAGATTAGATGTTAGGTTAGGTTAGGTGAGGTGAGGTTAGGTTAGGTTAGGTTAGGGTATGTTAGGTTAGGTTAGGTTAGGTTAGGTTAGATGTTAGATGTTAGATTATATTAGATGGGAAGTTAGATGTTCGATGTTAGACTAGATTAGACGTTAGGTTAGGTTAGGTTAGGTTAGGTTAGGTTAGGTTATGTTAGGTTAGGTTTGGTTAGCTTAGGTTAGTTTAGGTTAGGTTAGGTTAGGTTAGGTTAGGTTAGGTTATGTTAAGTTAGGTTAGGTTAGGTTAGGTTAGGTTTGGTTAGGTTAGGTTAGGTTAGGTAAGGTTAGGTTAGGTTAGGTTAGGTGTTAGATGTTAGATTAGATTAGATGTTAAGTTATATGTTAGATGTGAGATTAGATTAGATGTTAGGTTAGGTTAGTTTAGGATTAGATGTTACGTTAGATGTTAGATGTTAGGTTAGATTAGATGTTAGGTTAGGTTAGGTTAGGTTAGGTTGGGTTAAGTTAGGTTAGGTTAGGTTAGGTGAGGTGAGGTTAGGTTAGGTTAGGTTATGTTAGGTTAGGTTAGGTTAGATGTTAGATGTTAGATTATATTAGATGGGAAGTTAGATGTTCGATGTTAGACTAGATTAGAGGTTAGGTTAGGTTAGGTTAGGTTGTTAGGTTAGGTTAGGTTAGGTTAGGTTAGGTTAGGTTAGGATTAGATGTTAGGTTAGATGTTAGATGTTAGATTAGATTAGATGTTAGGTTAGGTTAGGTTAGGTGAGGTGAGGTTAGGTTAGGTTATGTTAGGTTATGTTAGGTTAGGTTAGGTTAGGTTATATGTTAGATGTTAGATTATATTAGATGGGAAGTTAGATGTTCGATGTTAGACTAGATTAGACGTTAGGTTAGGTTAGGTTAGGTTTGGTTAGGTTAGGTTAGGTTAGGTTAGGTTAGGTTAGGTTAGGTTAGGATAGGTTAGGTTAGGTTAGGTTAGGTTAGGTTAGGTTAGGTTAGGTTAGGTTAGGCTAGGTTAGGTTAGGTTAGGTTAGGTTAGGTTAGGTTAGGTGTTAGATGTTAGATTAGATTAGATGTTAAGTTAGATGTTAGATGTTAGATTAGATTAGATGTTAGGTTAGGTTAGGTTAGGTTAGTTTAGGATTAGATGTTACGTTAGATGTTAGATGTTAGATTAGAATAGATGTTAGGTTAGGTTAGGTTAGGTTAGGTTGGGTTAGGTTAGGTTAGGTTAGGTTAGGTGAGGTGAGGTTAGGTTAGGTTAGGTTAGGTTATGTTAGGTTAGGTTAGGTTAGGTTAGGTTAGGTTAGATGTTAGATTATATTAAATGGGAAGTTAGATGTTCGATGTTAGACTAGATTAGACGTTAGGTTAGGTTAGGTTAGGTTAGGTTGTTAGGTTAGGTTAGGTTAGGTTAGGCTAGGTTAGGTTAGGTTAGGTTAGGCTAGGTTAGGTTAGGTTAGGTTAGGTTAGGTTAGGTTAGGTGTTAGATGTTAGATTAGATTAGATGTTAAGTTAGATGTTAGATGTTAGATTAGATTAGATGTTAGGTTAGGTTAGGTTAGGATTATATGTTAGGTTAGATGTTAGATGTTAGATTAGATTAGATGTTAGGTTAGGTTAGGTTAGGTGAGGTGAGGTGAGGTTAGGTTAGGTTAGGTTAGGTTAGGTTAGGTTATGTTATGTTAGGTTAGGTTAGGTTAGGTTAGATGTTAGATGTTAGATTATATTAGATGGGAAGTTAGATGTTCGATGTTAGACTAGATTAGACGTTAGGTTAGGTTAGGTTAGGTTGTTAGGTTAGGTGAGGTTAGGTTAGGTTAGGTTAGGTTTGGTTTGGTTAGGTTAGGTTAGGTTAGGTTAGGTTAGGTTAGGTTAGGTTAGGTTAGGTTACGGTAGGTTAGGTTAGGTTAGGTTAGGTTAGGTTAGGTTAGGCTAGGTTAGGTTAGGTTAGGTTAGGTTAGGTTAGGTTAGGTTAGATGTTAGATTAGATTAGATGTTAAGTTAGATGTTAGATGTTAGATTAGATTAGATGTTAGGTTAGGTTAGGTTAGGTTAGTTTAGGATTAGATGTTACGTTAGATGTTAGATGTTAGATTAGATTAGATGTTAGGTTAGGTTAGGTTAGGTTGGGTTAGGTTAGGTTAGGTTAGGTTAGGTGAGGTGAGGTTAGGTTAGGTTAGGTTAGGTTAGGTTATGTAAGGTTAGGTTAGGTTAGGTTAGGTTAGGTTAGATGTTAGATGTTAGACTAGATTAGACGTTAGGTTAGGTTAGGTTAGGTTAGGTTGTTAGGTTAGGTAAGGTTAGGTTAGGTTAGGTTAGGTTAGGATAGGTTAGGTTAGGTTAGGTTAGGTGTTAGATGCTAGATTAGATTAGATGTTAAGTTAGATGTTAGATGTTAGATTAGATTAGATGTTAGGTTAGGTTAGGTTAGGTTAGTTTAGGATTAGATGTTACATTAGATGTTAGATGTTAGATTAGATTAGATGTTAGGTTAGGTTAGGTTAGGTTAGGTTGGGTTAAGTTAGGTTAGGTTAGGTGAGGTGAGGTGAGGTGAGGTTAGGTTAGGTTAGGTTATGTTAGGTTAGGTTAGGTTAGGTTAGGTTAGGTTAGGTTAGGTTAGGATTAGATGTTAGGTTAGATGTTAGATGTTAGATTAGATTAGATGTTAGGTTAGGTTAGGTGAGGTGAGGTTAGGTTAGGTTAGGGTATGTTAGGTTAGGTTAGGTTAGGTTAGGTTAGGTTAGATGTTAGATGTTAGATTATATTAGATGGGAAGTTAGATGTTCGATGTTAGACTAGATTAGACGTTAGGTTAGGTTAGGTTAGGTTAGGTTAGGTTAGGTTATGTTAGGTTAGGTTAGGTTAGCTTAGGTTAGTTTAGGTTAGGTTAGGTTAGGTTAGGTTAGGTTAGGTTAGGTTAGGTTAGGTTATGTTAAGTTAGGTTAGGTTAGGTTAGGTTAGGTTAGGTTAGGTTAGGTTAGGTTAGGTTAGGTTAGGTTAGGTAAGGTTAGGTTAGGTTAGGTTAGGTGTTAGATGTTAGATTAGATTAGATGTTAAGTTAGATGTTAGATGTTAGATTAGATTAGATGTTAGGTTAGGTTAGTTTAGGATTAGATGTTACGTTAGATGTTAGATGTTAGGTTAGATTAGATGTTAGGTTAGGTTAGGTTAGGTTAGGTTGGGTTAAGTTAGGTTAGGTTAGGTTAGGTGAGGTGAGGTTAGGTTAGGTTAGGTTAGGTTAGGTTAGGTTAGATGTTAGATTATATTAGATGGGAAGTTAGATGTTCGATGTTAGACTAGATTAGAGGTTAGGTTAGGTTAGGTTAGGTTGTTAGGTTAGGTTAGGTTAGGTTAGGATTAGATGTTAGGTTAGATGTTAGATGTTAGATTAGATTAGATGTTAGGTTAGGTTAGGTTAGGTTAGGTTAGGTGAGGTGAGGTTAGGTTAGGTTAGGTTAGGTTAGGTTATGTTAGGTTAGGTTAGGTTAGGTTAGATGTTAGATGTTAGACTAGATTAGACGTTAGGTTAGGTTAGGTTAGGTTTGGTTAGGTTAGGTTAGGTTAGGTTAGGTTAGGTTAGGTTAGGATAGGTTAGGTTAGGTTAGGTTAGGTTAGGTTAGGTTAGGTTAGGTTAGGCTAGGTTAGGTTAGGTTAGGTTAGGTTAGGTTAGGTTAGGTGTTAGATGTTAGATTAGATTAGATGTTAAGTTAGATGTTAGATGTTAGATTTGATTAGATGTTAGGTTAGGTTAGGTTAGGTTAGTTTAGGATTAGATGTTACGTTAGATGTTAGATGTTAGATTAGAATAGATGTTATGTTAGGTTAGGTTAGGTTAGGTTGGGTTAGGTTAGGTTAGGTTAGGTTAGGTGAGGTGAGGTTAGGTTAGGTTATGTTAGGTTAGGTTAGGTTAGGTTAGATGTTAGATTATATTAAATGGGAAGTTAGATGTTCGATGTTAGACTAGATTAGACGTTAGGTTAGGTTAGGTTAGGTTGTTAGGTTAGGTTAGCTTAGGTTAGGTTAGGTTAGGTGTTAGATGTTAGATTAGATTAGATGTTAAGTTAGATGTTAGATGTTAGAATAGATTAGATGTTAGGTTAGGTTAGGTTAGGTTAGTTTAGGATTAGATGTTACGTTAGATGTTAGATTAGATTAGATGTTAGGTTAGGTTAGGTTAGGTTGGGTTAAGTTAGGTTAGGTTAGGTGAGGTGAGGTTAGGTTAGGTTAGGTTAGGTTAGGTTAGGTTATATTAGGTTAGGTTAGGTTAGCTTAGGTTAGGTTAGATGTTAGATGTTAGATTATAATAAATGGGAAGTTCGATGTTCGATGTTAGACTAGATTAGACGTTAGGTTAGGTTAGGTTAGGTTAGGTTGTTAGGTTAGGTTAGGTTAGGATGAGATGTTAGGCTAGATGTTAGATGTTAGATTAGATTAGATGTTAGGTTAGGTTAGGTTAGGTGAGGTGAGGTTAGGTTAGGTTAGGTTAGGTTAGGTTAGATGTTAGATTATATTAAATGGGAAGTTAGATGTTCGATGTTAGACTAGATTAGACGTTAGGTTAGGTTAGGTTAGGTTGTTAGGTTAGGTTAGGTTAGGTTAGGTTAGGTTAGGTTCGGGTAGGTTAGGTAAGCTTAGGTTAGTTTAGGTTAGGTTAGGTTAGGTTAGGTTAGGTTAGGTTAGGTTAGGTTAGGTGTTAGATGTTACATTAGATTAGATGTTAAGTTAGATGTTAGATGTTAGATTAGATTAGATGTTAGGTTAGGTTAGTTTAGGATTAGATGTTACGTTAGATGTTAGATGTTAGATTAGATTAGATGTTAGGTTAGGTTAGGTTAGGTTAGGTTAGGTTGGGTTAAGTTAGGTTAGGTTAGGTGAGGTGAGGTTAGGTTAGGTTAGGTTAGGTTAGATTATGTTAGGTTAGGTTAGGTTAGGTTAGGTTGTTAGGTTAGGTTAGGTTAGGTTAGGTTAGGTTAGGTTAGGTTAGGCTTGGTTAGGTTAGGTTAGGTTAGGTTAGGTTAGGTTAGGTTAGGTTAGGTGTTAGATGTTAGATTAGATTAGATGTTAAGTTAGATGTTAGATATTAGAATAGATTAGATGTTAGGTTAGGTTAGGTTAGTTTAGGATTAGATGTTACGTTAGATGTTAGATGTTAGATTAGATTAGATGTTAGGTTAGGTTAGGTTAGGTTAGGTTGGGTTAAGTTAGGTTAGGTTGGGGGAGGTGAGGTTAGGTTAGGTTAGGTTAGGTTAGGTTAGGTTAGGTTTGGTGAGGTGAGGTTAGGTTAGGTTAGGTTAGGTTATGTTAGGTTAGGTTAGGTTAGGTTAGGTTAGATGTTAGATTTTAGATTATATTAAATGGGAAGTTAGATGTTCGATGTTAGACTAGATTAGACGTTAGGTTAGGTTAGGTTAGGTTAGGTTGTTAGGTTAGGTTAGGTTAGGTTAGGTTAGGTTACGTTACGTTAGGGTAGGTTAGGCTAGGTTAGGTTAGGTTAGGTTAGATGTTAGATGTTAGATTATAATAAATGGGAAGTTAGATGTTCGATGTTAGACTAGATTAGACGTTAGGTTAGGTTAGGTTAGGTTAGGTTGTTAGGTTAGGTTAGGTTAGGTTAGGTTAGGATGAGATGTTAGGTTAGATGTTAGATGTTAGATTAGATTAGATGTTAGGTTAGGTTAGGTGAGGTGAGGTTAGGTTAGGTTAGGTTAGGGTATGTTAGGTTAGGTTAGGTTAGGTTAGGTTAGATGTTAGATGTTAGATTATATTAGATGGGAAGTTAGATGTTCGATGTTAGACTAGATTAGACGTTAGGTTAGGTTAGGTTAGGTTAGGTTAGGTTAGGTTATGTTAGGTTAGGTTAGGTTAGCTTAGGTTAGTTTAGGTTAGGTTAGGTTAGGTTAGGTTAGGTTATGTTAAGTTAGGTTAGGTTAGGTTAGGTTAGGTTAGGTTAGGTTAGGTTAGGTTAGGTAAGGTTAGGTTAGGTTAGGTTAGGTGTTAGATGTTAGATTAGATTAGATGTTAAGATATATGTTAGATGTGAGATTAGATTAGATGTTAGGTTAGGTTAGTTTAGGATTAGATGTTACGTTAGATGTTAGGTTAGATTAGATGTTAGGTTAGGTTAGGTTAGGTTAGGTTGGGTTAAGTTAGGTTAGGTTAGGTTAGGTGAGGTGAGGTTAGGTTAGGTTAGGTTATGTTAGGTTAGGTTAGGTTAGGTTAGGTTAGATGTTAGATGTTAGATTATATTAGATGGGAAGTTAGATGTTCGATGTTAGACTAGATTAGAGGTTAGGTTAGGTTAGGTTAGGTTGTTAGGTTAGGTTAGGTTAGGTTAGGTTAGGATTAGATGTTAGGTTAGATGTTAGATGTTAGATTAGATTAGATGTTAGGTTAGGTTAGGTTACGTTAGGTTAGGTGAGGTGAGGTTAGGTTAGGTTAGGTTAGGTTATGTTAGGTTAGGTTAGGTTAGGTTAGATGTTAGATGTTAGATTATATTAGATGGGAAGTTAGATGTTCGATGTTAGACTAGATTAGACGTTAGGTTAGGTTAGGTTAGGTTTGGTTAGGTTAGGTTAGGTTAGGTTAGGTTAGGTTAGGTTAGGATAGGTTAGGTTAGGTTAGGTTAGGTTAGGTTAGATTAGGTTAGGTTAGGTTAGGCTAGGTTAGGTTAGGTTAGGTTAGGTTAGGTGTTAGATGTTAGATTAGATTAGATGTTAAGTTAGATGTTAGATGTTAGATTAGATTAGATGTTAGGTTAGGTTAGGTTAGGTTAGGTTAGTTTAGGATTAGATGTTACGTTAGATGTTAGATGTTAGATTAGAATAGATGTTAGGTTAGGTTAGGTTAGGTTAGGTTGGGTTAGGTTAGGTTAGGTTAGGTTAGGTGAGGTGAGGTTAGGTTAGGTTAGGTTAGGTTATGTTAGGTTAGGTTAGGTTAGGTTAGGTTAGGTTAGGTTAGGCTAGGTTAGGTTAGGTTAGGTTAGGTTAGGTTAGGTTAGGTGTTAGATGTTAGATTAGATTAGATGTTAAGTTAGATGTTAGATGTTAGATTAGATTAGATGTTAGGTTAGGTTAGGTTAGGATTATATGTTAGGTTAGATGTTAGATGTTACATTAGATTAGATGTTAGGTTAGGTTAGGTTAGGTGAGGTGAGGTTAGGTTAGGTTAGGTTAGGTTAGGTTAGGTTATGTTAGGTTAGGTTAGGTTAGGTTAGGTTAGATGTTAGACGTTAGATTATATTAGATGGGAAGTTAGATGTTCGATGTTAGACTAGATTAGACGTTAGGTTAGGTTAGGTTAGGTTGTTAGGTTAGGTGAGGTTAGGTTAGGTTAGGTTAGGTTTGGTTTGGTTAGGTTAGGTTAGGTTAGGTTAGGTTAGGTTAGGTTAGGTTAGGTTAGGTTAGGGTAGGTTAGGTTAGGTTAGGTTAGGTTAGGTTAGGTTAGGTTAGGCTAGGTTAGGTTAGGTTAGGTTAGGTTAGGTTAGGTGTTAGACGTTAGATTAGATTAGATGTTAAGTTAGATGTTAGATGTTAGATTAGATTAGATGTTAGGTTAGGTTAGGTTAGGTTAGGTTAGTTTAGGATTAGATGTTACGTTAGATGTTAGATGTTAGATTAGATTAGATGTTAGGTTAGGTTAGGTTAGGTTAGGTTGGGTTAGGTTAGGTTAGGTTAGGTTAGGTGAGGTGAGGTTAGGTTAGGTTAGGTTAGGTTAGGTTATGTAAGGGTAGGTTAGGTTAGGTTAGGTTAGGTTAGATGTTAGATGTTAGACTAGATTAGACGTTAGGTTAGGTTAGGTTAGGTTAGGTTGTTAGGTTAGGTAAGGTTAGGTTAGGTTAGGTTAGGTTAGGATAGGTTAGGTTAGGTTAGGTTAGGTGTTAGATGCTAGATTAGATTAGATGTTAAGTTAGATGTTAGATGTTAGATTAGATTAGATGTTAGGTTAGGTTAGGTTAGGTTAGTTTAGGATTAGATGTTACATTAGATGTTAGATGTTAGATTAGATTAGATGTTAGGTTAGGTTAGGTTAGGTTAGGTTGGGTTAAGTTAGGTTAGGTTAGGTGAGGTGAGGTGAGGTGAGGTTAGGTTAGGTTAGGTTATGTTAGGTTAGGTTAGGTTAGGTTAGGTTAGGTTAGGTTAGGTTAGGATTAGATGTTAGGTTAGATGTTAGATGTTAGATTAGATTAGATGTTAGGTTAGGTTAGGTTAGGTTAGGTGAGGTTAGGTTAGGTTAGGTTAGGTTAGGTTATGTTAGGTTAGGTTAGGTTAGGTTAGGTTAGGTGAGATGTTAGATGTTAGATTATATTAGATGGGAAGTTATATGTTCGATGTTAGACTAGATTAGACGTTAGGTTAGGTTAGGTTAGGTTAGGTTAGGTTAGGTTTGGTTAGGTTAGGTTAGGTTAGGTTAGGTTAGGTTAGGTTAGGTTAGGTTAGGTAAGGTTACGTTAGGTTAGGTTAGGTTAGGTTAGGTTAGGTTAGAATAGGTTAGGTTAGGTTAGGTTAAATTAGGTTAGGTTAGGTTAGGTTAGGTTAGGTTAGGTTAGGTTAAGTTAGGTTAGGTTAGGTGAGGTTTGGTTAGGTTAGGTTAGGTTAGGTTAGGTTAGGTTAGGTTAGGTGTTAGATGTTAGATTAGATTAGATGTTAAGTTAGATTTTAGATGTTAGAATAGATTAGATGTTAGGTTAGGTTAGGTTAGGTTAGTTTAGGATTAGATGTTACGTTAGATGTTAGATGTTAGATTAGATTAGATGTTAGGTTAGGTTAGGTTGGGTTAAGTTAGGTTAGGTTAGGTGAGGTTAGGTTAGGTTAGGTTAGGTTATGTTAGGTTAGGTTAGGTTAGGTTAAGTTAGATGTTAGATGTTAGATTATATTAAATGGGAAGTTAGATGTTCGATGTTAGACTAGATTAGACGTTAGGTTAGGTTAGGTTAGGTTGTTAGGTTAGGTTAGGTTAGGTTAGGTTAGGTTAAGTTAGGTCAGGTTAGGTTAGGTTAGGTTAGGTTAGGTTAGGTAAGGTTAGGTTAGGATGAGATGTTAGGTTAGATCTTAGATGTTAGATTAGATTAGATGTTAGGTTAGGTTAGGTTAGGTTAGGTGAGGTGAGGTTAGGTTAGGTTAGGTTAGGGTATGTTAGGTTTGGTTAGGTTAGGTTAGGTTAGATGTTAGATGTTAGATTATATTAGATGGGAAGTTAGATGTTCGATGTTAGACTAGATTAGATGTTAGGTTAGGTTAGGTTAGGTAAGGTTAGGTCAGGTTA
The DNA here is from genome assembly GCF_023375885.2 of Dermacentor andersoni. NCBI lineage: Eukaryota > Metazoa > Arthropoda > Arachnida > Ixodida > Ixodidae > Dermacentor > Dermacentor andersoni. Next base: position 2,987,129 of record NW_027314753.1, read on the forward strand.
GGTTAGGTTAGGTTAGGTTAGGTTAGGTTAGGTTAGGTTAGTTTAGGCTAGGTTAGGTTAGGTTAGGTTAGGTTAGGTTAGGTTAGGTTAGGTTAGGTTAGGTTATGTTAGGTTAGGTTAGGTTAGCTTAGGTTAGTTTAGGTTAGGTTAGGTTAGGTTAGGTTAGGTTAGGTTAGGTTATGTTAAGTTAGGTTAGGTTAGGTTAGGTTAGGTTAGGTTAGGTTAGGTTAGGTAAGGTTAGGTTAGGTTAGGTTAGGTGTTAGATGTTAGATTAGATTAGATGTTAAGTTAGATGTTAGATGTTAGATTAGATTAGATGTTAGGTTAGGTTAGTTTAGGATTAGATGTTACGTTAGATGTTAGATGTTAGGTTAGATTAGATGTTAGGTTAGGTTAGGTTGGGTTAAGTTAGGTTAGGTTAGGTTAGGTGAGGTGAGGTTAGGTTAGGTTAGGTTATGTTAGGTTAGGTTAGGTTAGGTTAGGTTAGATGTTAGATGTTAGATTATATTAGATGGGAAGTTAGATGTTCGATGTTAGACTAGATTAGAGGTTAGGTTAGGTTAGGTTAGGTTGTTAGGTTAGGTTAGGTTAGGTTAGGTTAGGATTAGATGTTAGGTTAGATGTTAGATGTTAGATTAGATTAGATGTTAGGTTAGGTTAGGTTAGGTTAGGTTAGGTGAGGTGAGGTTAGGTTAGGTTAGGTTAGGTTAGGTTAGGTTAGGTTAGATGTTAGATGTTAGATTATATTAGATGGGAAGTTAGATGTTCGATGTTAGACTAGATTAGACGTTAGGTTAGGTTAGGTTAGGTTAGGTTAGGTTAGGTTAGGTTAGGTTAGGTTAGGTTAGGATAGGTTAGGTTAGGTTAGGTTAGGTTAGGTTAGGTTAGGCTAGGTTAGGTTAGGTTAGGTTAGGTTAGGTGTTAGATGTTAGATTAGATTAGATGTTAAGTTAGATGTTAGATGTTAGATTAGATTAGATGTTAGGTTAGGTTAGGTTAGGTTAGTTTAGGATTAGATGTTACGTTAGATGTTAGATGTTAGATTAGATTAGATGTTAGGTTAGGTTAGGTTAGGTTAGGTTGGGTTAGGTTAGGTTAGGTTAAGTGAGGTGAGGTTAGGTTAGGTTAGGTTAGGTTATGTTAGGTTAGGTTAGGTTAGGTTAGGTTAGGTTAGATGTTAGATTATATTAAATGGGAAGTTAGATGTTCGATGTTAGACTAGATTAGACGTTAGGTTAGGTTAGGTTAGGTTAGGTTATGTTAGGTTAGGTTAGGTTAGGTTAGGTTAGATGTTAGATGTTAGATTATATTAGATGGGAAGTTAGATGTTCGATGTTAGACTAGATTAGACGTTAGGTTAGGTTAGGTTAGGTTGTTAGGTTAGGTGAGGTTAGGTTAGGTTAGGTTAGGTTTGGTTTGGTTAGGTTAGGTTAGGTTAGGTTAGGTTAGGTTAGGTTAGGTTAGGTTAGGTTAGGGTAGGTTAGGTTAGGTTAGGTTAGGTTAGGCTAGGTTAGGTTAGGTTAGGTTAGGTGTTAGATGTTAGATTAGATTAGATGTTAAGTTAGATGTTAGATGTTAGATTAGATTAGATGTTAGGTTAGGTTAGGTTAGGTTAGGTTAGTTTAGGATTAGATGTTACGTTAGATGTTAGATGTTAGATTAGATTAGATGTTAGGTTAGGTTAGGTTAGGTTGGGTTAGGTTAGGTTAGGTTAGGTTAGGTGAGGTGAGGTTAGGTTAGGTTAGGTTAGGTTATGTAAGGTTAGGTTAGGTTAGGTTAGGTTAGGTTAGATGTTAGATGTTAGACTAGATTAGACGTTAGGTTAGGTTAGGTTAGGTTAGGTTGTTAGGTTAGGTAAGGTTAGGTTAGGTTAGGTTAGGTTAGGTTAGGTTAAGTTAGATGTTAGATGTTAGATTATATTAAATGGGAAGTTAGATGTTCGATGTTAGACTAGATTAGACGTTAGGTTAGGTTAGGTTAGGTTGTTAGGTTAGGTTAGGTTAGGTTAGGTTAGGTTAAGTTAGGTCAGGTTAGGTTAGGTTAGGTTAGGTTAGGTTAGGTAAGGTTAGGTTAGGATGAGATGTTAGGTTAGATCTTAGATGTTAGATTAGATTAGATGTTAGGTTAGGTTAGGTTAGGTTAGGTGAGGTGAGGTTAGGTTAGGTTAGGTTAGGGTATGTTAGGTTTGGTTAGGTTAGGTTAGGTTAGATGTTAGATTATATTAGATGGGAAGTTAGATGTTCGATGTTAGACTAGATTAGATGTTAGGTTAGGTTAGGTTAGGTAAGGTTAGGTCAGGTTAGGTTAGGTTAGGTTAGGTTAGGTTAGGTTAGGTTAGGTTAGTTTAGGCTAGGTTAGGTTAGGTTAGGTTAGGTTAGGTTAGGTTAGGTTAGGTTAGGTTAGGTTAGGTTATGTTAGGTTAGGTTAGGTTAGCTTAGGTTAGTTTAGGTTAGGTTAGGTTAGGTTAGGTTAGGTTAGGTTAAGTTAGGTTAGGTTAGGTTAGGTTAGGTTAGGTTAGGTTAGGTTAGGTTAGGTAAGGTTAGGTTAGGTTAGGTTAGGTGTTAGATGTTAGATTAGATTAGATGTTAAGTTAGATGTTAGATGTTAGATTAGATTAGATGTTAGGTTAGGTTAGTTTAGGATTAGATGTTACGTTAGATGTTAGATGTTAGGTTAGATTAGATGTTAGGTTAGGTTAGGTTGGGTTAAGTTAGGTTAGGTTAGGTTAGGTGAGGTGAGGTTAGGTTAGGTTAGGTTATGTTAGGTTAGGTTAGGTTAGGTTAGGTTAGATGTTAGATGTTAGATTATATTAGATGGGAAGTTAGATGTTCGATGTTAGACTAGATTAGAGGTTAGGTTAGGTTAGGTTAGGTTGTTAGGTTAGGTTAGGTTAGGTTAGGTTAGGATTAGATGTTAGGTTAGATGTTAGATGTTAGATTAGATTAGATGTTAGGTTAGGTTAGGTTAGGTTAGGTTAGGTGAGGTGAGGTTAGGTTAGGTTAGGTTAGGTTAGGTTAGGTTAGGTTAGATGTTAGATGTTAGATTATATTAGATGGGAAGTTAGATGTTCGATGTTAGACTAGATTAGACGTTAGGTTAGGTTAGGTTAGGTTAGGTTAGGTTAGGTTAGGTTAGGTTAGGTTAGGATAGGTTAGGTTAGGTTAGGTTAGGTTAGGTTAGGTTAGGCTAGGTTAGGTTAGGTTAGGTTAGGTTAGGTGTTAGATGTTAGATTAGATTAGATGTTAAGTTAGATGTTAGATGTTACATTAGATTAGATGTTAGGTTAGGTTAGGTTAGGTTAGTTTAGGATTAGATGTTACGTTAGATGTTAGATGTTAGATTAGATTAGATGTTAGGTTAGGTTAGGTTAGGTTAGGTTGGGTTAGGTTAGGTTAGGTTAAGTGAGGTGAGGTTAGGTTAGGTTAGGTTAGGTTATGTTAGGTTAGGTTAGGTTAGGTTAGGTTAGGTTAGATGTTAGATTATATTAAATGGGAAGTTAGATGTTCGATGTTAGACTAGATTAGACGTTAGGTTAGGTTAGGTTAGGTTAGGTTATGTTAGGTTAGGTTAGGTTAGGTTAGGTTAGATGTTAGATGTTAGATTATATTAGATGGGAAGTTAGATGTTCGATGTTAGACTAGATTAGACGTTAGGTTAGGTTAGGTTAGGTTGTTAGGTTAGGTGAGGTTAGGTTAGGTTAGGTTAGGTTTGGTTTGGTTAGGTTAGGTTAGGTTAGGTTAGGTTAGGTTAGGTTAGGTTAGGGTAGGTTAGGTTAGGTTAGGTTAGGTTAGGCTAGGTTAGGTTAGGTTAGGTTAGGTGTTAGATGTTAGATTAGATTAGATGTTAAGTTAGATGTTAGATGTTAGATTAGATTAGATGTTAGGTTAGGTTAGGTTAGGTTAGGTTAGTTTAGGATTAGATGTTACGTTAGATGTTAGATGTTAGATTAGATTAGATGTTAGGTTAAGTTAGGTTAGGTTGGGTTAGGTTAGGTTAGGTTAGGTTAGGTGAGGTGAGGTTAGGTTAGGTTAGGTTAGGTTATGTAAGGTTAGGTTAGGTTAGGTTAGGTTAGGTTAGATGTTAGATGTTAGACTAGATTAGACGTTAGGTTAGGTTAGGTTAGGTTAGGTTGTTAGGTTAGGTAAGGTTAGGTTAGGTTAGGTTAGGTTAGGTTAGGTTAAGTTAGATGTTAGATGTTAGATTATATTAAATGGGAAGTTAGATGTTCGATGTTAGACTAGATTAGACGTTAGGTTAGGTTAGGTTAGGTTTGGTTAGGTTAGGTTAGGTTAGGTTAGGTTAGGTTAGGTTAGGATAGGTTAGGTTAGGTTAGGTTAGGTTAGGTTAGATTAGGTTAGGTTAGGTTAGGCTAGGTTAGGTTAGGTTAGGTTAGGTTAGGTGTTAGATGTTAGATTAGATTAGATGTTAAGTTAGATGTTAGATGTTAGATTAGATTAGATGTTAGGTTAGGTTAGGTTAGGTTAGGTTAGTTTAGGATTAGATGTTACGTTAGATGTTAGATGTTAGATTAGAATAGATGTTAGGTTAGGTTAGGTTAGGTTAGGTTGGGTTAGGTTAGGTTAGGTTAGGTTAGGTGAGGTGAGGTTAGGTTAGGTTAGGTTAGGTTATGTTAGGTTAGGTTAGGTTAGGTTAGGTTAGGTTAGGTTAGGCTAGGTTAGGTTAGGTTAGGTTAGGTTAGGTTAGGTTAGGTGTTAGATGTTAGATTAGATTAGATGTTAAGTTAGATGTTAGATGTTAGATTAGATTAGATGTTAGGTTAGGTTAGGTTAGGATTATATGTTAGGTTAGATGTTAGATGTTACATTAGATTAGATGTTAGGTTAGGTTAGGTTAGGTGAGGTGAGGTTAGGTTAGGTTAGGTTAGGTTAGGTTAGGTTATGTTAGGTTAGGTTAGGTTAGGTTAGGTTAGATGTTAGACGTTAGATTATATTAGATGGGAAGTTAGATGTTCGATGTTAGACTAGATTAGACGTTAGGTTAGGTTAGGTTAGGTTGTTAGGTTAGGTGAGGTTAGGTTAGGTTAGGTTAGGTTTGGTTTGGTTAGGTTAGGTTAGGTTAGGTTAGGTTAGGTTAGGTTAGGTTAGGTTAGGTTAGGGTAGGTTAGGTTAGGTTAGGTTAGGTTAGGTTAGGTTAGGTTAGGCTAGGTTAGGTTAGGTTAGGTTAGGTTAGGTTAGGTGTTAGACGTTAGATTAGATTAGATGTTAAGTTAGATGTTAGATGTTAGATTAGATTAGATGTTAGGTTAGGTTAGGTTAGGTTAGGTTAGTTTAGGATTAGATGTTACGTTAGATGTTAGATGTTAGATTAGATTAGATGTTAGGTTAGGTTAGGTTAGGTTAGGTTGGGTTAGGTTAGGTTAGGTTAGGTTAGGTGAGGTGAGGTTAGGTTAGGTTAGGTTAGGTTAGGTTATGTAAGGGTAGGTTAGGTTAGGTTAGGTTAGGTTAGATGTTAGATGTTAGACTAGATTAGACGTTAGGTTAGGTTAGGTTAGGTTAGGTTGTTAGGTTAGGTAAGGTTAGGTTAGGTTAGGTTAGGTTAGGATAGGTTAGGTTAGGTTAGGTTAGGTGTTAGATGCTAGATTAGATTAGATGTTAAGTTAGATGTTAGATGTTAGATTAGATTAGATGTTAGGTTAGGTTAGGTTAGGTTAGTTTAGGATTAGATGTTACATTAGATGTTAGATGTTAGATTAGATTAGATGTTAGGTTAGGTTAGGTTAGGTTAGGTTGGGTTAAGTTAGGTTAGGTTAGGTGAGGTGAGGTGAGGTGAGGTTAGGTTAGGTTAGGTTATGTTAGGTTAGGTTAGGTTAGGTTAGGTTAGGTTAGGTTAGGTTAGGATTAGATGTTAGGTTAGATGTTAGATGTTAGATTAGATTAGATGTTAGGTTAGGTTAGGTTAGGTTAGGTGAGGTTAGGTTAGGTTAGGTTAGGTTAGGTTATGTTAGGTTAGGTTAGGTTAGGTTAGGTTAGGTGAGATGTTAGATGTTAGATTATATTAGATGGGAAGTTATATGTTCGATGTTAGACTAGATTAGACGTTAGGTTAGGTTAGGTTAGGTTAGGTTAGGTTAGGTTTGGTTAGGTTAGGTTAGGTTAGGTTAGGTTAGGTTAGGTTAGGTTAGGTTAGGTAAGGTTACGTTAGGTTAGGTTAGGTTAGGTTAGGTTAGGTTAGAATAGGTTAGGTTAGGTTAGGTTAAATTAGGTTAGGTTAGGTTAGGTTAGGTTAGGTTAGGTTAGGTTAAGTTAGGTTAGGTTAGGTGAGGTTTGGTTAGGTTAGGTTAGGTTAGGTTAGGTTAGGTTAGGTTAGGTGTTAGATGTTAGATTAGATTAGATGTTAAGTTAGATTTTAGATGTTAGAATAGATTAGATGTTAGGTTAGGTTAGGTTAGGTTAGTTTAGGATTAGATGTTACGTTAGATGTTAGATGTTAGATTAGATTAGATGTTAGGTTAGGTTAGGTTGGGTTAAGTTAGGTTAGGTTAGGTGAGGTTAGGTTAGGTTAGGTTAGGTTATGTTAGGTTAGGTTAGGTTAGGTTAAGTTAGATGTTAGATGTTAGATTATATTAAATGGGAAGTTAGATGTTCGATGTTAGACTAGATTAGACGTTAGGTTAGGTTAGGTTAGGTTGTTAGGTTAGGTTAGGTTAGGTTAGGTTAGGTTAAGTTAGGTCAGGTTAGGTTAGGTTAGGTTAGGTTAGGTTAGGTAAGGTTAGGTTAGGATGAGATGTTAGGTTAGATCTTAGATGTTAGATTAGATTAGATGTTAGGTTAGGTTAGGTTAGGTTAGGTGAGGTGAGGTTAGGTTAGGTTAGGTTAGGGTATGTTAGGTTTGGTTAGGTTAGGTTAGGTTAGATGTTAGATGTTAGATTATATTAGATGGGAAGTTAGATGTTCGATGTTAGACTAGATTAGATGTTAGGTTAGGTTAGGTTAGGTAAGGTTAGGTCAGGTTAGGTTAGGTTAGGTTAGGTTAGGTTAGGTTAGGTTAGGTTAGTTTAGGCTAGGTTAGGTTAGGTTAGGTTAGGTTAGGTTAGGTTAGGTTAGGTTAGGTTAGGTTATGTTAGGTTAGGTTAGGTTAGCTTAGGTTAGTTTAGGTTAGGTTAGGTTAGGTTAGGTTAGGTTAGGTTAGGTTATGTTAAGTTAGGTTAGGTTAGGTTAGGTTAGGTTAGGTTAGGTTAGGTTAGGTAAGGTTAGGTTAGGTTAGGTTAGGTGTTAGATGTTAGATTAGATTAGATGTTAAGTTAGATGTTAGATGTTAGATTAGATTAGATGTTAGGTTAGGTTAGTTTAGGATTAGATGTTACGTTAGATGTTAGATGTTAGGTTAGATTAGATGTTAGGTTAGGTTAGGTTGGGTTAAGTTAGGTTAGGTTAGGTTAGGTGAGGTGAGGTTAGGTTAGGTTAGGTTATGTTAGGTTAGGTTAGGTTAGGTTAGGTTAGATGTTAGATGTTAGATTATATTAGATGGGAAGTTAGATGTTCGATGTTAGACTAGATTAGAGGTTAGGTTAGGTTAGGTTAGGTTGTTAGGTTAGGTTAGGTTAGGTTAGGTTAGGATTAGATGTTAGGTTAGATGTTAGATGTTAGATTAGATTAGATGTTAGGTTAGGTTAGGTTAGGTTAGGTTAGGTGAGGTGAGGTTAGGTTAGGTTAGGTTAGGTTAGGTTAGGTTAGGTTAGATGTTAGATGTTAGATTATATTAGATGGGAAGTTAGATGTTCGATGTTAGACTAGATTAGACGTTAGGTTAGGTTAGGTTAGGTTAGGTTAGGTTAGGTTAGGTTAGGTTAGGTTAGGTTAGGATAGGTTAGGTTAGGTTAGGTTAGGTTAGGTTAGGTTAGGCTAGGTTAGGTTAGGTTAGGTTAGGTTAGGTGTTAGATGTTAGATTAGATTAGATGTTAAGTTAGATGTTAGATGTTAGATTAGATTAGATGTTAGGTTAGGTTAGGTTAGGTTAGTTTAGGATTAGATGTTACGTTAGATGTTAGATGTTAGATTAGATTAGATGTTAGGTTAGGTTAGGTTAGGTTAGGTTGGGTTAGGTTAGGTTAGGTTAAGTGAGGTGAGGTTAGGTTAGGTTAGGTTAGGTTATGTTAGGTTAGGTTAGGTTAGGTTAGGTTAGGTTAGATGTTAGATTATATTAAATGGGAAGTTAGATGTTCGATGTTAGACTAGATTAGACGTTAGGTTAGGTTAGGTTAGGTTAGGTTATGTTAGGTTAGGTTAGGTTAGGTTAGGTTAGATGTTAGATGTTAGATTATATTAGATGGGAAGTTAGATGTTCGATGTTAGACTAGATTAGACGTTAGGTTAGGTTAGGTTAGGTTGTTAGGTTAGGTGAGGTTAGGTTAGGTTAGGTTAGGTTTGGTTTGGTTAGGTTAGGTTAGGTTAGGTTAGGTTAGGTTAGGTTAGGTTAGGTTAGGTTAGGGTAGGTTAGGTTAGGTTAGGTTAGGTTAGGCTAGGTTAGGTTAGGTTAGGTTAGGTGTTAGATGTTAGATTAGATTAGATGTTAAGTTAGATGTTAGATGTTAGATTAGATTAGATGTTAGGTTAGGTTAGGTTAGGTTAGGTTAGTTTAGGATTAGATGTTACGTTAGATGTTAGATGTTAGATTAGATTAGATGTTAGGTTAGGTTAGGTTAGGTTGGGTTAGGTTAGGTTAGGTTAGGTTAGGTGAGGTGAGGTTAGGTTAGGTTAGGTTAGGTTATGTAAGGTTAGGTTAGGTTAGGTTAGGTTAGGTTAGATGTTAGATGTTAGACTAGATTAGACGTTAGGTTAGGTTAGGTTAGGTTAGGTTGTTAGGTTAGGTAAGGTTAGGTTAGGTTAGGTTAGGTTAGGTTAGGTTAAGTTAGATGTTAGATGTTAGATTATATTAAATGGGAAGTTAGATGTTCGATGTTAGACTAGATTAGACGTTAGGTTAGGTTAGGTTAGGTTGTTAGGTTAGGTTAGGTTAGGTTAGGTTAGGTTAAGTTAGGTCAGGTTAGGTTAGGTTAGGTTAGGTTAGGTTAGGTAAGGTTAGGTTAGGATGAGATGTTAGGTTAGATCTTAGATGTTAGATTAGATTAGATGTTAGGTTAGGTTAGGTTAGGTTAGGTGAGGTGAGGTTAGGTTAGGTTAGGTTAGGGTATGTTAGGTTTGGTTAGGTTAGGTTAGGTTAGATGTTAGATTATATTAGATGGGAAGTTAGATGTTCGATGTTAGACTAGATTAGATGTTAGGTTAGGTTAGGTTAGGTAAGGTTAGGTCAGGTTAGGTTAGGTTAGGTTAGGTTAGGTTAGGTTAGGTTAGGTTAGTTTAGGCTAGGTTAGGTTAGGTTAGGTTAGGTTAGGTTAGGTTAGGTTAGGTTAGGTTAGGTTAGGTTATGTTAGGTTAGGTTAGGTTAGCTTAGGTTAGTTTAGGTTAGGTTAGGTTAGGTTAGGTTAGGTTAGGTTAAGTTAGGTTAGGTTAGGTTAGGTTAGGTTAGGTTAGGTTAGGTTAGGTTAGGTAAGGTTAGGTTAGGTTAGGTTAGGTGTTAGATGTTAGATTAGATTAGATGTTAAGTTAGATGTTAGATGTTAGATTAGATTAGATGTTAGGTTAGGTTAGTTTAGGATTAGATGTTACGTTAGATGTTAGATGTTAGGTTAGATTAGATGTTAGGTTAGGTTAGGTTGGGTTAAGTTAGGTTAGGTTAGGTTAGGTGAGGTGAGGTTAGGTTAGGTTAGGTTATGTTAGGTTAGGTTAGGTTAGGTTAGGTTAGATGTTAGATGTTAGATTATATTAGATGGGAAGTTAGATGTTCGATGTTAGACTAGATTAGAGGTTAGGTTAGGTTAGGTTAGGTTGTTAGGTTAGGTTAGGTTAGGTTAGGTTAGGATTAGATGTTAGGTTAGATGTTAGATGTTAGATTAGATTAGATGTTAGGTTAGGTTAGGTTAGGTTAGGTTAGGTGAGGTGAGGTTAGGTTAGGTTAGGTTAGGTTAGGTTAGGTTAGGTTAGATGTTAGATGTTAGATTATATTAGATGGGAAGTTAGATGTTCGATGTTAGACTAGATTAGACGTTAGGTTAGGTTAGGTTAGGTTAGGTTAGGTTAGGTTAGGTTAGGTTAGGTTAGGTTAGGTTAGGATAGGTTAGGTTAGGTTAGGTTAGGTTAGGTTAGGTTAGGCTAGGTTAGGTTAGGTTAGGTTAGGTTAGGTGTTAGATGTTAGATTAGATTAGATGTTAAGTTAGATGTTAGATGTTACATTAGATTAGATGTTAGGTTAGGTTAGGTTAGGTTAGTTTAGGATTAGATGTTACGTTAGATGTTAGATGTTAGATTAGATTAGATGTTAGGTTAGGTTAGGTTAGGTTAGGTTGGGTTAGGTTAGGTTAGGTTAAGTGAGGTGAGGTTAGGTTAGGTTAGGTTAGGTTATGTTAGGTTAGGTTAGGTTAGGTTAGGTTAGGTTAGATGTTAGATTATATTAAATGGGAAGTTAGATGTTCGATGTTAGACTAGATTAGACGTTAGGTTAGGTTAGGTTAGGTTAGGTTATGTTAGGTTAGGTTAGGTTAGGTTAGGTTAGATGTTAGATGTTAGATTATATTAGATGGGAAGTTAGATGTTCGATGTTAGACTAGATTAGACGTTAGGTTAGGTTAGGTTAGGTTGTTAGGTTAGGTGAGGTTAGGTTAGGTTAGGTTAGGTTTGGTTTGGTTAGGTTAGGTTAGGTTAGGTTAGGTTAGGTTAGGTTAGGTTAGGGTAGGTTAGGTTAGGTTAGGTTAGGTTAGGCTAGGTTAGGTTAGGTTAGGTTAGGTGTTAGATGTTAGATTAGATTAGATGTTAAGTTAGATGTTAGATGTTAGATTAGATTAGATGTTAGGTTAGGTTAGGTTAGGTTAGGTTAGTTTAGGATTAGATGTTACGTTAGATGTTAGATGTTAGATTAGATTAGATGTTAGGTTAAGTTAGGTTAGGTTGGGTTAGGTTAGGTTAGGTTAGGTTAGGTGAGGTGAGGTTAGGTTAGGTTAGGTTAGGTTATGTAAGGTTAGGTTAGGTTAGGTTAGGTTAGGTTAGATGTTAGATGTTAGACTAGATTAGACGTTAGGTTAGGTTAGGTTAGGTTAGGTTGTTAGGTTAGGTAAGGTTAGGTTAGGTTAGGTTAGGTTAGGTTAGGTTAAGTTAGATGTTAGATGTTAGATTATATTAAATGGGAAGTTAGATGTTCGATGTTAGACTAGATTAGACGTTAGGTTAGGTTAGGTTAGGTTGTTAGGTTAGGTTAGGTTAGGTTAGGTTAAGTTAGGTCAGGTTAGGTTAGGTTAGGTTAGGTTAGGTTAGGTAAGGTTAGGTTAGGATGAGATGTTAGGTTAGATCTTAGATGTTAGATTAGATTAGATGTTAGGTTAGGTTAGGTTAGGTTAGGTGAGGTGAGGTTAGGTTAGGTTAGGTTAGGGTATGTTAGGTTTGGTTAGGTTAGGTTAGGTTAGATGTTAGATGTTAGATTATATTAGATGGGAAGTTAGATGTTCGATGTTAGACTAGATTAGATGTTAGGTTAGGTTAGGTTAGGTAAGGTTAGGTCAGGTTAGGTTAGGTTAGGTTAGGTTAGGTTAGGTTAGGTTAGTTTAGGCTAGGTTAGGTTAGGTTAGGTTAGGTTAGGTTAGGTTAGGTTAGGTTAGGTTAGGTTATGTTAGGTTAGGTTAGGTTAGCTTAGGTTAGTTTAGGTTAGGTTAGGTTAGGTTAGGTTAGGTTAGGTTAGGTTATGTTAAGTTAGGTTAGGTTAGGTTAGGTTAGGTTAGGTTAGGTTAGGTTAGGTTAGGTAAGGTTAGGTTAGGTTAGGTTAGGTGTTAGATGTTAGATTAGATTAGATGTTAAGTTAGATGTTAGATGTTAGATTAGATTAGATGTTAGGTTAGGTTAGTTTAGGATTAGATGTTACGTTAGATGTTAGATGTTAGGTTAGATTAGATGTTAGGTTAGGTTAGGTTGGGTTAAGTTAGGTTAGGTTAGGTGAGGTGAGGTGAGGTTAGGTTAGGTTAGGTTATGTTAGGTTAGGTTAGGTTAGGTTAGGTTAGATGTTAGATGTTAGATTATATTAGATGGGAAGTTAGATGTTCGATGTTAGACTAGATTAGAGGTTAGGTTAGGTTAGGTTAGGTTGTTAGGTTAGGTTAGGTTAGGTTAGGTTAGGATTAGATGTTAGGTTAGATGTTAGATGTTAGATTAGATTAGATGTTAGGTTAGGTTAGGTTAGGTTAGGTTAGGTGAGGTGAGGTTAGGTTAGGTTAGGTTAGGTTAGGTTAGGTTAGGTTAGATGTTAGATGTTAGATTATATTAGATGGGAAGTTAGATGTTCGATGTTAGACTAGATTAGACGTTAGGTTAGGTTAGGTTAGGTTAGGTTAGGTTAGGTTAGGTTAGGTTAGGTTAGGTTAGGTTAGGATAGGTTAGGTTAGGTTAGGTTAGGTTAGGTTAGGTTAGGCTAGGTTAGGTTAGGTTAGGTTAGGTTAGGTGTTAGATGTTAGATTAGATTAGATGTTAAGTTAGATGTTAGATGTTAGATTAGATTAGATGTTAGGTTAGGTTAGGTTAGGTTAGTTTAGGATTAGATGTTACGTTAGATGTTAGATGTTAGATTAGATTAGATGTTAGGTTAGGTTAGGTTAGGTTAGGTTGGGTTAGGTTAGGTTAGGTTAAGTGAGGTGAGGTTAGGTTAGGTTAGGTTAGGTTATGTTAGGTTAGGTTAGGTTAGGTTAGGTTAGGTTAGATGTTAGATTATATTAAATGGGAAGTTAGATGTTCGATGTTAGACTAGATTAGACGTTAGGTTAGGTTAGGTTAGGTTAGGTTAGGTTATGTTAGGTTAGGTTAGGTTAGGTTAGGTTAGATGTTAGATGTTAGATTATATTAGATGGGAAGTTAGATGTTCGATGTTAGACTAGATTAGACGTTAGGTTAGGTTAGGTTAGGTTGTTAGGTTAGGTGAGGTTAGGTTAGGTTAGGTTAGGTTTGGTTTGGTTAGGTTAGGTTAGGTTAGGTTAGGTTAGGTTAGGTTAGGTTAGGTTAGGGTAGGTTAGGTTAGGTTAGGTTAGGTTAGGCTAGGTTAGGTTAGGTTAGGTTAGGTGTTAGATGTTAGATTAGATTAGATGTTAAGTTAGATGTTAGATGTTAGATTAGATTAGATGTTAGGTTAGGTTAGGTTAGGTTAGTTTAGGATTAGATGTTACGTTAGATGTTAGATGTTAGATTAGATTAGATGTTAGGTTAGGTTAGGTTAGGTTGGGTTAGGTTAGGTTAGGTTAGGTTAGGTGAGGTGAGGTTAGGTTAGGTTAGGTTAGGTTATGTAAGGTTAGGTTAGGTTAGGTTAGGTTAGGTTAGATGTTAGATGTTAGACTAGATTAGACGTTAGGTTAGGTTAGGTTAGGTTAGGTTGTTAGGTTAGGTAAGGTTAGGTTAGGTTAGGTTAGGTTAGGATAGGTTAGGTTAGGTTAGGTTAGGTGTTAGATGCTAGATTAGATTAGATGTTAAGTTAGATGTTAGATGTTAGATTAGATTAGATGTTAGGTTAGGTTAGGTTAGGTTAGGATTAGATGTTACATTAGATGTTAGATGTTAGATTAGATTAGATGTTAGGTTAGGTTAGGTTAGGTTAGGTTGGGTTAAGTTAGGTTAGGTTAGGTGAGGTGAGGTGAGGTTAGGTTAGGTTAGGTTATGTTAGGTTAGGTTAGGTTAGGTTAGGTTAGGTTAGGATTAGATGTTAGGTTAGATGTTAGATGTTAGATTAGATTAGATGTTAGGTTAGATGTTAGATGTTAGATTAGATTAGATGTTAGGTTAGGTTAGGTTAGGTTATGTTAGGCTAGGTTAGGTTAGGTTAGGTTAGGTTAGGTTAGGTTAGGTTAGGTGTTAGATGTTAGATTAGATTAGATGTTAAGTTAGATGTTAGATATTAGAATAGATTAGATGTTAGGTTAGGTTAGGTTAGTTTAGGATTAGATGTTACGTTAGATGTTAGATGTTAGATTAGATTAGATGTTAGGTTAGGTTAGGTTAGGTTAGGTTGGGTTAAGTTAGGTTAGGTTAGGGGAGGTGAGGTTAGGTTAGGTTAGGTTAGGTTAGGTTAGGTTAGGTTTGGTGAGGTGAGGTTAGGTTAGGTTAGGTTAGGTTATGTTAGGTTAGGTTAGGTTAGGTTAGGTTAGATGTTAGATTTTAGATTATATTAAATGGGAAGTTAGATGTTCGATGTTAGACTAGATTAGACGTTAGGTTAGGTTAGGTTAGGTTAGGTTGTTAGGTTAGGTTAGGTTAGGTTAGGTTAGGTTACGTTACGTTAGGGTAGGTTAGGCTAGGTTAGGTTAGGTTAGGTTAGATGTTAGATGTTAGATTATAATAAATGGGAAGTTAGATGTTCGATGTTAGACTAGATTAGACGTTAGGTTAGGTTAGGTTAGGTTAGGTTGTTAGGTTAGGTTAGGTTAGGTTAGGTTAGGTTAGGTTAGGATGAGATGTTAGGTTAGATGTTAGATGTTAGATTAGATTAGATGTTAGGTTAGGTTAGGTTAGGTTAGGTGAGGTGAGGTTAGGTTAGGTTAGGTTAGGGTATGTTAGGTTAGGTTAGGTTAGGTTAGGTTAGGTTAGATGTTAGATGTTAGATTATATTAGATGGGAAGTTAGATGTTCGATGTTAGACTAGATTAGACGTTAGGTTAGGTTAGGTTAGGTTAGGTTAGGTTAGGTTATGTTAGGTTAGGTTAGGTTAGCTTAGGTTAGTTTAGGTTAGGTTAGGTTAGGTTAGGTTAGGTTAGGTTAGGTTATGTTAAGTTAGGTTAGGTTAGGTTAGGTTAGGTTAGGTTAGGTTAGGTTAGGTTAGGTAAGGTTAGGTTAGGTTAGGTTAGGTGTTAGATGTTAGATTAGATTAGATGTTAAGTTATATGTTAGATGTGAGATTAGATTAGATGTTAGGTTAGGTTAGTTTAGGATTAGATGTTACGTTAGATGTTAGATGTTAGCTTAGATTAGATGTTAGGTTAGGTTAGGTTAGGTTAGGTTGGGTTAAGTTAGGTTAGGTTAGGTTAGGTGAGGTGAGGTTAGGTTAGGTTAGGTTATGTTAGGTTAGGTTAGGTTAGGTTAGGTTAGATGTTAGATGTTAGATTATATTAGATGGGAAGTTAGATGTTCGATGTTAGACTAGATTAGAGGTTAGGTTAGGTTAGGTTAGGTTGTTAGGTTAGGTTAGGTTAGGTTAGGTTAGGATTAGATGTTAGGTTAGATGTTAGATGTTAGATTAGATTAGATGTTAGGTTAGGTTAGGTTAGGTTAGGTTAGGTGAGGTGAGGTTAGGTTAGGTTAGGTTAGGTTATGTTAGGTTAGGTTAGGTTAGGTTAGATGTTAGATGTTAGATTATATTAGATGGGAAGTTAGATGTTCGATGTTAGACTAGATTAGACGTTAGGTTAGGTTAGGTTAGGTTTGGTTAGGTTAGGTTAGGTTAGGTTAGGTTAGGTTAGGTTAGGATAGGTTAGGTTAGGTTAGGTTAGGTTAGGTTAGATTAGGTTAGGTTAGGTTAGGTTAGGTTAGGTTAGGTTAGGTTAGGTTAGGTTAGGTTAGGTTAGGTGTTAGATGTTAGATTAGATTAGATGTTAAGTTAGATGTTAGATTAGATTAGATGTTAGGTTAGGTTAGGTTAGGTTAGGTTAGTTTAGGATTAGATGTTACGTTAGATGTTAGATGTTAGATTAGAATAGATGTTAGGTTAGGTTAGGTTAGGTTAGGTTGGGTTAGGTTAGGTTAGGTTAGGTTAGGTGAGGTGAGGTTAGGTTAGGTTAGGTTAGGTTAGGTTAGGTTAGGTTAGATGTTAGATTATATTAAATGGGAAGTTAGATGTTCGATGTTAGACTAGATTAGACGTTAGGTTAGGTTAGGTTAGGTTAGGTTGTTAGGTTAGGTTAGGTTAGGTTAGGTTAGGTTAGGTTAGGTTAGGCTAGGTTAGGTTAGGTTAGGTTAGGTTAGGTTAGGTTAGGTGTTAGATGTTAGATTAGATTAGATGTTAAGTTAGATGTTAGATGTTAGATTAGATTAGATGTTAGGTTAGGTTAGGTTAGGATTATATGTTAGGTTAGATGTTAGATGTTACATTAGATTAGATGTTAGGTTAGGTTAGGTGAGGTGAGGTTAGGTTAGGTTAGGTTAGGTTAGGTTATGTTAGGTTAGGTTAGGTTAGGTTAGGTTAGATGTTAGACGTTAGATTATATTAGATGGGAAGTTAGATGTTCGATGTTAGACTAGATTAGACGTTAGGTTAGGTTAGGTTAGGTTGTTAGGTTAGGTGAGGTTAGGTTAGGTTAGGTTAGGTTTGGTTTGGTTAGGTTAGGTTAGGTTAGGTTAGGTTAGGTTAGGTTAGGTTAGGTTAGGTTAGGTTAGGGTAGGTTAGGTTAGGTTAGGTTAGGTTAGGTTAGGTTAGGTTAGGTTAGGCTAGGTTAGGTTAGGTTAGGTTAGGTTAGGTTAGGTGTTAGACGTTAGATTAGATTAGATGTTAAGTTAGAGGTTAGATGTTAGATTAGATTAGATGTTAGGTTAGGTTAGGTTAGGTTAGGTTAGTTTAGGATTAGATGTTACGTTAGATGTTAGATGTTAGATTAGATTAGATGTTAGGTTAGGTTAGGTTAGGTTAGGTTGGGTTAGGTTAGGTTAGGTTAGGTTAGGTGAGGTGAGGTAAGGTTAGGTTAGGTTAGGTTAGGTTATGTAAGGGTAGGTTAGGTTAGGTTAGGTTAGGTTAGATGTTAGATGTTAGACTAGATTAGACGTTAGGTTAGGTTAGGTTAGGTTAGGTTGTTAGGTTAGGTAAGGTTAGGTTAGGTTAGGTTAGGTTAGGATAGGTTAGGTTAGGTTAGGTTAGGTGTTAGATGCTAGATTAGATTAGATGTTAAGTTAGATGTTAGATGTTAGATTAGATTAGATGTTAGGTTAGGTTAGGTTAGGTTAGTTTAGGATTAGATGTTACATTAGATGTTAGATGTTAGATTAGATTAGATGTTAGGTTAGGTTAGGTTAGGTTAGGTTGGGTTAAGTTAGGTTAGGTTAGGTGAGGTGAGGTGAGGTGAGGTTAGGTTAGGTTAGGTTAGGTTAGGTTAGGTTAGGATTAGATGTTAGGTTAGATGTTAGATGTTAGATTAGATTAGATGTTAGGTTAGGTTAGGTTAGGTTAGGTGAGGTTAGGTTAGGTTAGGTTAGGTTATGTTAGGTTAGGTTAGGTTAGGTTAGGTTAGGTGAGATGTTAGATGTTAGATTATATTAGATGGGAAGTTAGATGTTCGATGTTAGACTAGATTAGACGTTAGGTTAGGTTAGGTTAGGTTAGGTTAGGTTAGGTTAGGTTAGGTTTGGTTAGGTTAGGTTAGGTTAGGTTAGGTTAGGTTAGGTTAGGTTAGGTAAGGTTACGTTAGGTTAGGTTAGGTTAGGTTAGGTTAGAATAGGTTAGGTTAGGTTAGGTTAAATTAGGTTAGGTTAGGTTAGGTTAGGTTAGGTTAGGTTAGGTTAAGTTAGGTTAGGTTAGGTGAGGTTTGGTTAGGTTAGGTTAGGTTAGGTTAGGTTAGGTTAGGTTAGGTGTTAGATGTTAGATTAGATTAGATGTTAAGTTAGATTTTAGATGTTAGAATAGATTAGATGTTAGGTTAGGTTAGGTTAGGTTAGTTTAGGATTAGATGTTATGTTAGATGTTAGATGTTAGATTAGATTAGATGTTAGGTTAGGTTAGGTTGGGTTAAGTTAGGTTAGGTTAGGTGAGGTTAGGTTAGGTTAGGTTAGGTTATGTTAGGTTAGGTTAGGTTAGGTTAAGTTAGATGTTAGATGTTAGATTATATTAAATGGGAAGTTAGATGTTCGATGTTAGACTAGATTAGACGTTAGGTTAGGTTAGGTTAGGTTGTTAGGTTAGGTTAGGTTAGGTTAGGTTAGGTTAAGTTATGTCAGGTTAGGTTAGGTTAGGTTAGGTTAGGTTAGGTAAGGTTAGGTTAGGATGAGATGTTAGGTTAGATCTTAGATGTTAGATTAGATTAGATGTTAGGTTAGGTTAGGTTAGGTTAGGTGAGGTGAGGTTAGGTTAGGTTAGGTTAGGTTAGGGTATGTTAGGTTTGGTTAGGTTAGGTTAGGTTAGATGTTAGATGTTAGATTGTATTAGATGGGAAGTTAGATGTTCGATGTTAGACTAGATTAGATGTTAGGTTAGGTTAGGTTAGGTAAGGTTAGGTCAGGTTAGGTTAGGTTAGGTTAGGTTAGGTTAGGTTAGGTTAGGTTAGGTTAGTTTAGGCTAGGTTAGGTTAGGTTAGGTTAGGTTAGGTTAGGTTAGGTTATGTTAGGTTAGGTTAGGTTAGCTTAGGTTAGTTTAGGTTAGGTTAGGTTAGGTTAGGTTAGGTTAGGTTAGGTTATGTTAAGTTAGGTTAGGTTAGGTTAGGTTAGGTTAGGTTAGGTTAGGTTAGGTAAGGTTAGGTTAGGTTAGGTTAGGTGTTAGATGTTAGATTAGATTAGATGTTAAGTTAGATGTTAGATGTTAGATTAGATTAGATGTTAGGTTAGGTTAGTTTAGGATTAGATGTTACGTTAGATGTTAGATGTTAGGTTAGATTAGATGTTAGGTTAGGTTAGGTTGGGTTAAGTTAGGTTAGGTTAGGTTAGGTGAGGTGAGGTTAGGTTAGGTTAGGTTATGTTAGGTTAGGTTAGGTTAGGTTAGGTTAGATGTTAGATGTTAGATTATATTAGATGGGAAGTTAGATGTTCGATGTTAGACTAGATTAGAGGTTAGGTTAGGTTAGGTTAGGTTGTTAGGTTAGGTTAGGTTAGGTTAGGTTAGGTTAGGATTAGATGTTAGGTTAGATGTTAGATGTTAGATTAGATTAGATGTTAGGTTAGGTTAGGTTAGGTTAGGTTAGGTGAGGTGAGGTTAGGTTAGGTTAGGTTAGGTTAGGTTAGGTTAGGTTAGGTTAGATGTTAGATGTTAGATTATATTAGATGGGAAGTTAGATGTTCGATGTTAGACTAGATTAGACGTTAGGTTAGGTTAGGTTAGGTTAGGTTAGGTTAGGTTAGGTTAGGTTAGGATAGGTTAGGTTAGGTTAGGTTAGGTTAGGTTAGGTTAGGCTAGGTTAGGTTAGGTTAGGTTAGGTTAGGTGTTAGATGTTAGATTAGATTAGATGTTAAGTTAGATGTTAGATGTTAGATTAGATGAGATGTTAGGTTAGGTTAGGTTAGGTTAGTTTAGGATTAGATGTTACGTTAGATGTTAGATGTTAGATTAGATTAGATGTTAGGTTAGGTTAGGTTAGGTTAGGTTGGGTTAGGTTAGGTTAGGTTAGGTTAAGTGAGGTGAGGTTAGGTTAGGTTAGGTTAGGTTATGTTAGGTTAGGTTAGGTTAGGTTAGGTTAGGTTAGATGTTAGATTATATTAAATGGGAAGTTAGATGTTCGATGTTAGACTAGATTAGACGTTAGGTTAGGTTAGGTTAGGTTAGGTTATGTTAGGTTAGGTTAGGTTAGGTTAGGTTAGATGTTAGATGTTAGATTATATTAGATGGGAAGTTAGATGTTCGATGTTAGACTAGATTAGACGTTAGGTTAGGTTAGGTTAGGTTGTTAGGTTAGGTGAGGTTAGGTTAGGTTAGGTTAGGTTTGGTTTGGTTAGGTTAGGTTAGGTTAGGTTAGGTTAGGTTAGGTTAGGTTAGGTTAGGGTAGGTTAGGTTAGGTTAGGTTAGGTTAGGCTAGGTTAGGTTAGGTTAGGTTAGGTGTTAGATGTTAGATTAGATTAGATGTTAAGTTAGATGTTAGATGTTAGATTAGATTAGATGTTAGGTTAGGTTAGGTTAGGTTAGGTTAGTTTAGGATTAGATGTTACGTTAGATGTTAGATTAGATTAGATGTTAGGTTAGGTTAGGTTAGGTTGGGTTAGGTTAGGTTAGGTTAGGTTAGGTGAGGTGAGGTTAGGTTAGGTTAGGTTAGGTTATGTAAGGTTAGGTTAGGTTAGGTTAGGTTAGGTTAGATGTTAGATGTTAGACTAGATTAGACGTTAGGTTAGGTTAGGTTAGGTTAGGTTGTTAGGTTAGGTAAGGTTAGGTTAGGTTAGGTTAGGTTAGGATAGGTTAGGTTAGGTTAGGTTAGGTGTTAGATGCTAGATTAGATTAGATGTTAAGTTAGATGTTAGATGTTAGATTAGATTAGATGTTAGGTTAGGTTAGGTTAGGTTAGGATTAGATGTTACATTAGATGTTAGATGTTAGATTAGATTAGATGTTAGGTTAGGTTAGGTTAGGTTAGGTTGGGTTAAGTTAGGTTAGGTTAGGTGAGGTGAGGTGAGGTGAGGTTAGGTTAGGTTAGGTTATGTTAGGTTAGGTTAGGTTAGGTTAGGTTAGGTTAGGATTAGATGTTAGGTTAGATGTTAGATGTTAGATTAGATTAGATGTTAGGTTAGATGTTAGATGTTAGATTAGATTAGATGTTAGGTTAGGTTAGGTTAGGTTATGTTAGGCTAGGTTAGGTTAGGTTAGGTTAGATGTTAGATGTTAGATTATATTAGATGGGAAGTTAGATGTTCGATGTTAGACTAGATTAGACGTTAGGTTAGGTTAGGTTAGGTTAGGTTAGGTTAGGTTTGGTTAGGTTAGGTTAGTTAGGTTAGGTTAGGTTAGGTTAGGTTAGGTTACGTTAGGTTAGGTTAGGTTAGGTTAGAATAGGTTAGGTTAGGTTAGGTTAAATTAGGTTAGGTTAGGTTAGGTTAGGTTAGGTTAGGTTAAGTTAGGTTAGGTTAGGTGAGGTTTGGTTAGGTTAGGTTAGGTTAGGTTAGGTTAGGTGTTAGATGTTAGATTAGATTAGATGTTAAGTTAGATGTTAGATGTTAGAATAGATTAGATGTTAGGTTAGGTTAGGTTAGGTTAGTTTAGGATTAGATGTTACGTTAGATGTTAGATGTTAGATTAGATTAGATGTTAGGTTAGGTTAGGTTAGGTTGGGTTAAGTTAGGTTAGGTTAGGTGAGGTTAGGTTAGGTTAGGTTAGGTTAGGTTATGTTAGGTTAGGTTAGGTTAGGTTAGGTTAAGTTAGATGTTAGATGTTAGATTATATTAAATGGGAAGTTAGATGTTCGATGTTAGACTAGATTAGACGTTAGGTTAGGTTAGGTTAGGTTGTTAGGTTAGGTTAGGTTAGGTTAGGTTAGGTTAGGTTAGGATGAGATGTTAGGTTAGATCTTAGATGTTAGATTAGATTAGATGTTAGGTTAGGTTAGGTTAGGTTAGGTGAGGTGAGGTTAGGTTAGGTTAGGTTAGGGTATGTTAGGTTTGGTTAGGTTAGGTTAGGTTAGATGTTAGATGTTAGATTATATTAGATGGGAAGTTAGATGTTCGATGTTAGACTAGATTAGACGTTAGGTTAGGTTAGGTTAGGCAAGGTTAGGTCAGGTTAGGTTAGGTTAGGTTAGGTTAGGTTAGGTTAGTTTAGGCTAGGTTAGGTTAGGTTAGGTTAGGTTAGGTTAGGTTAGGTTAGGTGTTAGATGTTAGATTAGATTAGATGTTAAGTTAGATGTTAGAATAGATTAGATGTTAGGTTAGGTTAGGTTAGGTTAGTTTAGGATTAGATGTTACGTTAGATGTTAGATGTTAGATTAGATTAGATGTTAGGTTAGGTTAGGTTAGGTTAGGTTGGGTTAAGTTAGGTTAGGTTAGGTTAGGTGAGGTGGGGTTAGGTTAGGTTAGGTTAGGTTAGGTTATGTTAGGTTAGGTTAGGTTAGGTTAGATGTTAGATGTTAGATTATAATAAATGGGAAGTTAGATGTTCGATGTTAGACTAGATTAGACGTTAGGTTAGGTTAGGTTAGGTTAGGTTGTTAGGTTAGGTTAGGTTAGGTTAGGTTAGGATGATATGTTAGGTTAGATGTTAGATGTTAGATTAGATTAGATCTTAGGTTAGGTTAGGTGAGGTGAGGTTAGGTTAGGTTAGGTTAGGTTAGGGTATGTTAGGTTAGGTTAGGTTAGGTTAGGTTAGATGTTAGATGTTAGATTATATTAGATGGGAAGTTAGATGTTCGATGTTAGACTAGATTAGACGTTAGGTTAGGTTAGGTTAGGTTAGGTTAGCTTAGGTTAGTTTAGGTTAGGTTAGGTTAGGTTAGGATAGGTTAGGTTAGGTTAGGTTAGTTTAGGTTAGGTTAAGTTAGGTTAGGTTAGGTTAGGTTAGGTTAGGTTAGGTTAGGTTAGGCTAGGCTAGGCTAGGCTAGGTTAGGTTAGGTTAGGTTAGGTTAGGTTAGGTTAGGTTAGGGTAGGCTAGGCTAGGCTAGGCTAGGCTAGGCTAGGCAAGGCTAGGCTAGGCTAGGTTAGGTTAGGTTAGGTTAGGTTAGGTTAGGTTAGGTTAGGTTAGGTTCGGTTAGGTTAGGTTAGGTTAGGTTAGGTTAGGTTAGGTTAGGTTTGGTTAGGTTAGGTTTGGTTAGGTTTGGTTAGGTTAGGTTAGGTTAGGTTAGGTTAATTTAGGTTAGGTTAGGCGTTAGATGTTAGATTAGATTAGATGTTAAGTTAGATGTTAGATGTTAGAATAGATTAGATGTTAGGTTAGGTTAGGTTAGGTTAGTTTAGGATTAGATGTTACGTTAGATGTTAGATGTTAGATTAGATTAGATGTTAGGTTAGGTTAGGTTAGGTTAGGTTGGGTTAAGTTAGGTTAGGTAATGTTAGGTGAGGTGAGGTTAGGTTAGGTTAGGTTAGGTTATGTTAGGCTAGGTTAGGTTAGGTTAGATGTTTGATGTTAGATTATATTAAATGGGAAGTTAGATGTTCGATGTTAGACTAGATTAGACATTAGGTTAGGTTAGGTTAGGTTGTTAGGTTAGGTTAGGTTAGGTTAGGTTAGTTTAGGTTAGGTTAGGTTAGGATGAGATGTTAGGTTAGATGTTAGATGTTAGATTAGATTAGATGTTAGGTTATGTTAGGTTAGGTTAGGTCAGGTGAGGTTAGGTTAGGTTATGTTAGGGTATGTTAGGTTAGGTTAGGTTAGGTTGGGTTAGGTTAGATGTTAGATGTTAGATTATATTAGATGGGAAGTTAGATGTTCGATGTTAGACTAGATTAGACGTTAGGTTAGGTTAGGCTAGGTTAGGTCAGGTTAGGTTAGGTTAGGTTAGGTTAGGTTAGGTTAGGTTAGGTTAGGTTAGGTTAGTTTAGGTTAGGTTAGGTTCGGTTAGGTTAGGTTAGTTTAGTTTAGGTTAGGTTAGGTTAGGTTAGGTTAGGTTAGGTTAGGTTAGGTTTGGTTAGGTTAGGTTAGGTTAGGTTAGGTTAGGTTAGATGTTAGATGTTAGAATATAATAAATGGGAAGTTAGATGTTCGATGTTAGACTAGATTAGACGTTAGGTTAGGTTAGGTAAGGTTAGGTTGTTAGGTTAGGTTAGGTTAGGTGTTAGATGTTAGATTAGATTAGATGTTAAGTTAGATGTTAGGTTAGGTTAGGTTAGGTTGGGTTAAGTTAGGTTAGGTTAGGTTAGATGAGGTGAGGTTAGGTTAGGTTAGGTTAGGTTATATTAGGTTAGGTTAGGTTAGGTTAGGTTAGATGTTAGATGTTAGATTATAATAAATGGGAAGTTAGATGTTCGATGTTAGACTAGATTAGACGTTAGGTTAGGTTAGGTAAGGTTAGGTTAGTTTAGGATTAGATGTTACGTTAGATGTTAGATGTTAGATTAGATTAGATGTTAGGTTAGGTTAGGTTAGGTTGGGTTAGGTTAGGTTAGGTTAGGTGAGGTGAGGTTAGGTTAGGTTAGGTTAGGTTATGTAAGGTTAGGTTAGGTTAGGTTAGGTTAAGTTAGATGTTAGATGTTAGACTAGATTAGACGTTAGGTTAGGTTAGGTTAGGTTAGGTTGTTAGGTTAGGTAAGGTTAGGTTAGGTTAGGTTAGGTTAGGATAGGTTAGGTTAGGTTAGGTTAGGTGTTAGATGCTAGATTAGATTAGATGTTAAGTTAGATGTTAGATTAGATTAGATGTTAGGTTAGGTTAGGTTAGGTTAGGATTAGATGTTACATTAGATGTTAGATGTTAGATTAGATTAGATGTTAGGTTAGGTTAGGTTAGGTTAGGTTGGGTTAAGTTAGGTTAGGTTAGGTGAGGTGAGGTGAGGTTAGGTTAGGTTAGGTTATGTTAGGTTAGGTTAGGTTAGGTTAGGTTAGGTTAGGATTAGATGTTAGGTTAGATGTTAGATGTTAGATTAGATTAGATGTTAGGTTAGATGTTAGATGTTAGATTAGATTAGATGTTAGGTTAGGTTAGGTTAGGTTATGTTAGGCTAGGTTAGGTTAGGTTAGGTTAGGTTAGGTTAGATGTTAGATGTTAGATTATATTAGATGGGAAGTTAGATGTTCGATGTTAGACTAGATTAGACGTTAGGTTAGGTTAGGTTAGGTTAGGTTAGGTTTGGTTAGGTTAGGTTAGGTTAGGTTAGGTTAGGTTAGGTTAGGTTAGGTTAGGTTACGTTAGGTTAGGTTAGGTTAGGTTAGGTTAGAATAGGTTAGGTTAGGTTAGGTTAAATTAGGTTAGGTTAGGTTAGGTTAGGTTAGGTTAGGTTAGGTTAAGTTAGGTTAGGTTAGGTGAGGTTTGGTTAGGTTAGGTTAGGTTAGGTTAGGTTAGGTTAGGTGTTAGATGTTAGATTAGATTAGATGTTAAGTTAGATGTTAGATGTTAGAATAGATTAGATGTTAGGTTAGGTTAGGTTAGGTTAGTTTAGGATTAGATGTTACGTTAGATGTTAGATGTTAGATTAGATTAGATGTTAGGTTAGGTTAGGTTAGGTTGGGTTAAGTTAGGTTAGGTTAGGTGAGGTTAGGTTAGGTTAGGTTAGGTTAGGTTATGTTAGGTTAGGTTAGGTTAGGTTAGGTTAAGTTAGATGTTAGATGTTAGATTATATTAAATCGGAAGTTAGATGTTCGATGTTAGACTAGATTAGACGTTAGGTTAGGTTAGGTTAGGTTGTTAGGTTAGGTTAGGTTAGGTTAGGTTAGGTTAGGTTAGGTTAGGATGAGATGTTAGGTTAGATCTTAGATGTTAGATTAGATTAGATGTTAGGTTAGGTTAGGTTAGGTTAGGTGAGGTGAGGTTAGGTTAGGTTAGGTTAGGGTATGTTAGGTTTGGTTAGGTTAGGTTAGGTTAGATGGTAGATGTTAGATTATATTAGATGGGAAGTTAGATGTTCGATGTTAGACTAGATTAGACGTTAGGTTAGGTTAGGTTAGGCAAGGTTAGGTCAGGTTAGGTTAGGTTAGGTTAGGTTAGGTTAGGTTAGTTTAGGCTAGGTTAGGTTAGGTTAGGTTAGGTTAGGTTAGGTGTTAGATGTTAGATTAGATTAGATGTTAAGTTAGATGTTAGAATAGATTAGATGTTAGGTTAGGTTAGGTTAGGTTAGTTTAGGATTAGATGTTACGTTAGATGTTAGATGTTAGATTAGATTAGATGTTAGGTTAGGTTAGGTTAGGTTAGGTTGGGTTAAGTTAGGTTAGGTTAGGTTAGGTGAGGTGGGGTTAGGTTAGGTTAGGTTAGGTTAGGTTATGTTAGGTTAGGTTAGGTTAGGTTAGATGTTAGATGTTAGATTATAATAAATGGGAAGTTAGATGTTCGATGTTAGACTAGATTAGACGTTAGGTTAGGTTAGGTTAGGTTAGGTTGTTAGGTTAGGTTAGGTTAGGTTAGGTTAGGATGATATGTTAGGTTAGATGTTAGATGTTAGATTAGATTAGATCTTAGGTTAGGTTAGGTGAGGTGAGGTTAGGTTAGGTTAGGTTAGGTTAGGGTATGTTAGGTTAGGTTAGGTTAGGTTAGGTTAGATGTTAGATGTTAGATTATATTAGATGGGAAGTTAGATGTTCGATGTTAGACTAGATTAGACGTTAGGTTAGGTTAGGTTAGGTTAGGTTAGCTTAGGTTAGTTTAGGTTAGGTTAGGTTAGGTTAGGTTAGGTTAGGTTAGGTTAGGTTAGGTTAAGTTAGGTTAGGTTAGGTTAGGTTAGGTTAGGTTAGGTTAGGTTAGGTTAGGCTAGGCTAGGCTAGGCTAGGTTAGGTTAGGTTAGGTTAGGTTAGGTTAGGTTAGGGTAGGCTAGGCTAGGCTAGGCTAGGCTAGGCTAGGCAAGGCTAGGCTAGGCTAGGTTAGGATAGGTTAGGTTAGGTTAGGTTAGGTTAGGTTAGGTTAGGTTAGGTTAGGTTAGGTTAGGTTCGGTTAGGTTAGGTTAGGTTAGGTTAGGTTAGGTTAGGTTAGGTTTGGTTAGGTTAGGTTTGGTTAGGTTTGGTTAGGTTAGGTTAGGTTAGGTTAGGTTAGGTTAGGTTAGGTGTTAGATGTTAGATTAGATTAGATGTTAAGTTAGATGTTAGATGTTAGAATAGATTAGATGTTAGGTTAGGTTAGGTTAGGTTAGTTTAGGATTAGATGTTACGTTAGATGTTAGATGTTAGATTAGATTAGATGTTAGGTTAGGTTAGGTTAGGTTAGGTTGGGTTAAGTTAGGTTAGGTAATGTTAGGTGAGGTGAGGTTAGGTTGGGTTAGGTTAGGTTATGTTAGGTTAGGTTAGGTTAGGTTAGATGTTAGATGTTAGATTATATTAAATGGGAAGTTAGATGTTCGATGTTAGACTAGATTAGACATTAGGTTAGGTTAGGTTAGGTTGTTAGGTTAGGTTAGGTTAGGTTAGGTTAGTTTAGGTTAGGTTAGGTTAGGATGAGATGTTAGGTTAGATGTTAGATGTTAGATTAGATTAGATGTTAGGTTATGTTAGGTTAGGTTAGGTCAGGTGAGGTTAGGTTAGGTTATGTTAGGGTATGTTAGGTTAGGTTAGGTTAGGTTGGGTTAGGTTAGATGTTAGATGTTAGATTATATTAGATGGGAAGTTAGATGTTCGATGTTAGACTAGATTAGACGTTAGGTTAGGTTAGGTTAGGTTAGGTCAGGTTAGGTTAGGTTAGGTTAGGTTAGGTTAGGTTAGGTTAGGTTAGTTTAGGTTAGGTTAGGTTCGGTTAGGTTAGGTTAGGTTAGTTTAGGTTAGGTTAGGTTAGGTTAGGTTAGGTTAGGTTAGGTTTGGTTAGGTTAGGTTAGGTTAGGTTAGGTTAGGTTAGGTTAGATGTTAGATGTTAGAATATAATAAATGGGAAGTTAGATGTTCGATGTTAGACTAGATTAGACGTTAGGTTAGGTTAGGTAAGGTTAGGTAGTTAGGTTAGGTTAGGTTAGGTGTTAGATGTTAGATTAGATTAGATGTTAAGTTAGATGTTAGGTTAGGTTAGGTTAGGTTGGGTTAAGTTAGGTTAGGTTAGGTTAGATGAGGTGAGGTTAGGTTAGGTTAGGTTAGGTTATATTAGGTTAGGTTAGGTTAGGTTAGGTTAGATGTTAGATGTTAGATTATAATAAATGGGAAGTTAGATGTTCGATGTTAGACTAGATTAGACGTTAGGTTAGGTTAGGTAAGGTTAGGTTGTTAGGTTAGGTTAGGTTAGGTTAGGTTAGGATGAGATGTTAGGTTAGATGTTAGATGTTAGATTAGATTAGATGTTAGGTTAGGTTAGGTGAGGTTAGGTTAGGTTAGGTTAGGTTAGGGTATGTTAGGTTAGGTTAGGTTAGGTTAGGTTAGATGTTAGATGTTAGATTATATTAGATGGGAAGTTAGATGTTCGATGTTAGACTAGATTAGACGTTAGGTTAGGTTAGGTTAGGTTAGGTTAGGTTAGGTTAGGTTAGGTTAGGCTAGGATAGGTTAGGTTAGGTTAGGTTAGGTTAGGTTAGGTGTTAGATGTTAGATTAGATTAGATGTTAAGTTAGATGTTAGATGTTAGATTAGATTAGATGTTAGGTTAGGTTAGGTTAGGTTAGGTTTGTTTAGGATTAGATGTTACGTTAGATGTTAGATGTTAGATTAGATTAGATGTTAGGTTAGGTTAGGTTAGGTTAGGTTGGGTTAAGTTAAGTTAGGTTAGGTTAGGTTAGGTTAGGTTAGATTAGGTTAGGTTAGGTTAGGTTAGGTTAGGTTACGTTAGGTTAGGTTAGGTTAGGTTAGGTTAGGTTAGAATAGGTTAGGTTAGGTTAGGTTAAATTAGGTTAGGTTAGGTTAGGTTAGGTTAGGTTAGGTTAGGTGAGGTTTGGTTAGGTTAGGTTAGGTTAGGTTAGGTTAGGTGTTAGATGTTAGATAAGATTAGATGTTAAGTTAGATGTTAGATGTTAGAATAGATTAGATGTTAGGTTAGGTTAGGTTAGGTTAGTTTAGGATTAGATGTTACGTTAGATGTTAGATGTTAGATTAGATTAGATGTTAGGTTAGGTTAGGTTAGGTTGGGTTAAGTTAGGTTAGGTTAGGTGAGGTTAGGTTAGGTTAGGTTATGTTAGGTTAGGTTAGGTTAGGTTAGGTTAAGTTAGATGTTAGATGTTAGATTATATTAAATGGGAAGTTAGATGTTCGATGTTAGACTAGATTAGACGTTAGGTTAGGTTAGGTTAGGTTGTTAGGTTAGGTTAGGTTAGGTTAGGTTAGGTTAGGTTAAGTTAGGTCAGGTTAGGTTAGGTTAGGTTAGGTTAGGTTAGGTTAGGTAAGGTTAGGTTAGGATGAGATGTTAGGTTAGATCTTAGATGTTAGATTAGATTAGATGTTAGGTTAGGTTAGGTTAGGTTAGGTGAGGTGAGGTTAGGTTAGGTTAGGTTAGGGTATGTTAGGTTTGGTTAGGTTAGGTTAGGTTAGATGTTAGATGTTAGATTATATTAGATGGGAAGTTAGATGTTCGATGTTAGACTAGATTAGACGTTAGGTTAGGTTAGGTTAGGTAAGGTTAGGTCAGGTTAGGTTAGGTTAGGTTAGGTTAGGTTAGGTTAGGTTAGGTTAGGTTAGGTTAGGTTAGGTTAGGTTAAGTTAGGTTAGGTTAGGTTAGGTTAGGTTAGGTTAGGTTAGGTTAGGCTAGGCTAGGCTAGGCTAGGTTAGGTTAGGTTAGGTTAGGTTAGGTT
This sequence comes from Dermacentor andersoni, assembly GCF_023375885.2. NCBI lineage: Eukaryota > Metazoa > Arthropoda > Arachnida > Ixodida > Ixodidae > Dermacentor > Dermacentor andersoni. The sequence continues at coordinate 3,016,099 of NW_027314753.1, forward strand.
AGGTTAGGTTAGGTTAGGGTAGGCTAGGCTAGGCTAGGCTAGGCTAGGCTAGGCAAGGCTAGGCTAGGCTAGGTTAGGTTAGGTTAGGTTAGGTTAGGTTAGGTTAGGTTAGGTTAGGTTAGGTTAGGTTAGGTTAGGTTCGGTTAGGTTAGGTTAGGTTAGGTTAGGTTAGGTTAGGTTAGGTTTGGTTAGGTTAGGTTTGGTTAGGTTTGGTTAGGTTAGGTTAGGTTAGGTTAGGTTAGGTTAGGTTAGGTGTTAGATGTTAGATTAGATTAGATGTTAAGTTAGATGTTAGATGTTAGAATAGATTAGATGTTAGGTTAGGTTAGGTTAGGTTAGTTTAGGATTAGATGTTACGTTAGATGTTAGATGTTAGATTAGATTAGATGTTAGGTTAGGTTAGGTTAGGTTAGGTTGGGTTAAGTTAGGTTAGGTAATGTTAGGTGAGGTGAGGTTAGGTTGGGTTAGGTTAGGTTATGTTAGGTTAGGTTAGGTTAGGTTAGATGTTAGATGTTAGATTATATTAAATGGGAAGTTAGATGTTCGATGTTAGACTAGATTAGACATTAGGTTAGGTTAGGTTAGGTTGTTAGGTTAGGTTAGGTTAGGTTAGGTTAGGTTAGTTTAGGTTAGGTTAGGTTAGGATGAGATGTTAGGTTAGATGTTAGATGTTAGATTAGATTAGATGTTAGGTTATGTTAGGTTAGGTTAGGTCAGGTGAGGTTAGGTTAGGTTATGTTAGGGTATGTTAGGTTAGGTTAGGTTAGGTTGGGTTAGGTTAGATGTTAGATGTTAGATTATATTAGATGGGAAGTTAGATGTTCGATGTTAGACTAGATTAGACGTTAGGTTAGGTTAGGTTAGGTTAGGTCAGGTTAGGTTAGGTTAGGTTAGGTTAGGTTAGGTTAGGTTAGGTTAGGTTAGTTTAGGTTAGGTTAGGTTCGGTTAGGTTAGGTTAGGTTAGTTTAGGTTAGGTTAGGTTAGGTTAGGTTAGGTTAGGTTAGGTTAGGTTTGGTTAGGTTAGGTTAGGTTAGGTTAGGTTAGGTTAGGTTAGATGTTAGATGTTAGAATATAATAAATGGGAAGTTAGATGTTCGATGTTAGACTAGATTAGACGTTAGGTTAGGTTAGGTAAGGTTAGGTAGTTAGGTTAGGTTAGGTTAGGTGTTAGATGTTAGATTAGATTAGATGTTAAGTTAGATGTTAGGTTAGGTTAGGTTAGGTTGGGTTAAGTTAGGTTAGGTTAGGTTAGATGAGGTGAGGTTAGGTTAGGTTAGGTTAGGTTATATTAGGTTAGGTTAGGTTAGGTTAGGTTAGATGTTAGATGTTAGATTATAATAAATGGGAAGTTAGATGTTCGATGTTAGACTAGATTAGACGTTAGGTTAGGTTAGGTAAGGTT